>NC_056737.1:1193345014-1193605423 GCF_019279795.1 Protopterus annectens
AAGAGTATTTGTGCAATATTATTTCAAGGTTTATTTATTTAATTTTGGTATCCAGTCTAGAACACTGGTCTCTTCTTACCATTTACAGGTTCAGTCTGAGAGCATCAGAAGTAGACATGACAAGGTATAAAGTCAAAATATAAAGTGTTACAGTAATCAGTTTAAAACAGAATGACTGGATATATTATATAATTTAGTTTACAAATAATTAGATACAAGTGAAATAATGAATATGGAGAAGGTAGTGGGTAAATAGAGAAGTCGTCACTGAAGGCATACTTATGTATTGAGATTAAAGAGTTGCAATATCAGCACAGACAGCAAGAGTGAGGGAGATGGTAGTGTATGTGTGGTTATAGAACTGTACATCAGTGACTGGGATAAGTGTTTTAATTATAAAAGTGGGCATTGAAAGGAAGGGGTTCAAGCTGAGTAGGACATGAAAAGAGTTTGGGGTTGAATCAGGTTACTGAACTAATTTTGGAGCAACAGTAGACAGTGTGTTTGAAGAGAAGGTCTTTAGGTTCTTTCCTGAATACTTTAAAGTATAAGTTTTTTTAAAAGAGGTTGGAAGGGATGCTCAGACCTGTGGGTCAGGGATGTTGAAACTATGGTCTGTGCAGTATAGTTTTGTTATAGTGTTTGAAGGGAGGTTACACTGGGAAGGAGTGATCTAAATTTGTAGTCTAAGGTCCAGTGGGCTAGCTGGCAGGCAAAGAAATAGAAAAGTTGAAGGTTAAAAAGTTTGAAAAGTAAAGACCTTATTAAAAATTTAATTCTATGAGTGATGGGTAGCATGAAGTTTTGGTAAGTGCCTGGCAGCAGTGTTGTGTCTTTGGTGACTGTGTTATAAATATGAAGATGTTGTGGCACAAGCATATATAAAGGAGACTTTGCCAGTGTCAGTTTCTTGTTTGGGGAGAGAAAGTGAAAAATCATAGTAGATGACAAACAACTGTAAATTGATTTTTACTTTTCTTACTCGAACATGATGTTGGAAGTTAAGATATTGATCTAGCTACATCCCTCATCCCTCAGTATTGGAAATGTGTGGTGGTCTTTGGGGTCGGTCTGGTCCTTGATTTTTTAAGAATAGTTTCCATTGAGTTAGCCAGTTGGAAAACTTTGACATGTTTTCTTGTAGCTGATTTTTGATAACTGCACAGGAAGTATGAAATATAAACATCTCATCAGCATATAGGATTATGGGTAAGTGAGGATGGTCAGCTGGAACCAAGCTGATGAATAACAAGAAGAAGAGGGGAGAGTGGACAGAGCCTTGGGGCACCTAAGACTGCAAATGGGCAGTGAGGTAAGATGGCTGAAGATGCTGGTGCAATATTGTACTGCTGCCAGGACTGTAGCTCTAACACCTGCTGCCTCTAAAGTAGCAGCACTCAGGAGGTGCATATAGACTTCACACATATGTAACCTTCTGGCTAAATGTTTCATAGCATGTGCAGCAGGGAGCTCACAAGGCTTGTGCACTGCTTATTGCACTGATCTTAGGCTTTCCATAGCATGTGCAGCAGGGAGCTCACAGGGCTCATATGGTGCTTATTGCACTGATCTTAGGCTGCCCATAGCATGTGCAGCAGGGAGCTCACAAGGTTCATACGGTGCTTATTGCACTGACCTTAGGCTGCTCACAGCATGTGCATTAGGGAGCTCACAAGGCTGGTACACTACTTATTGCACTAACCTTAGGCTGCCTATAGCATGTGCAGCAGGGAGCTCACAAGGCTGGTACACTACTTATTGCACTAACCTTAGGCTGCCTATTGCATGTGCAGCAGGGAGCTCACAAGGTTCATACGGTGCTTATTGCACTGACCTTAGGCTGCCCATAGCATGTGCATTAGGGAGCTCACAAGGCTGGTACACTACTTATTGCATTAACCTTAGGCTGCCCATAGCATGTGCAGCAGGGAGCTCACAAGGTTCATACGGTGCTTATTGCACTGACCTTAGGCTGCCCATAGCATGTGCATTAGGGAGCTCACAAGGCTGGTACACTACTTATTGCACTAACCTTAGGCTGCCTATAGCATGTGCAGCAGGGAGCTCACAAGGCTCATACGGTGCTTATTGCACTGACCTTAGGCTGCTCATAGCATGTGCATCGGGGAGCTCACAAGGCTCATACACTGCTTATTGCACTGACCTTAGGCTGCCCATAGCATGTGCAGCAGGGAGCTCACAAGGCTCGTACACTGCTTATTGCACTGACCTTAGGTTGCCTCCCTCCTCCCAGGATGGGTGAGCTGACATTGGCCACTCACTCCCATCCTCACTCTGTGGCCCCACCAATTGAACAAAGGTCACCTGTGGCACACATTAAGGGTTTTATCCCTCTGCTCCACAAGGACACTAATGAGATAACTTTTTGAAAAAGTTATTAATTGAGAAGAAGCCGAGGTTAGTATAGGTTAAGCAGGATAAGTAACTATTGTAATATTTAACTGATAGCATATTCATATTTCTCTTTATTTCTTTTCTGGGGATAAGTTACTGTCATTATTAAATGTGTTTTATACAAATCTAATTATAATATTTTTAATGCAACCATGATAATGCTGTCGCACACTGGTAAAGTTATCTAGATGACCATATTTGGCTTAGGATGTGAACAGATGTGTTTGCTAACTAAGTGTGACATCAGAAAATAGTGTGTCCATAAGTCAGTGATACCAGAAAGGGTGAGGACTAAGTGGCAGGTTTCGGGCCTCACTACATGTAAAATGTATCTGTTGCTCACAAGTACAGATGGACTGCTCTTCTGTGTAAAGCCATGATTACAGTAAATATGCCACAGATAAAGGTTGTTATCTGATGACCACTCATTAGGTGCTGGTTTTCAAGGGGCATTAATTAAAATGACATGTCCAGGATATACATCTCCTGCCTGGAGATAGATAATAACAAAACGTACAAAACTATCAAGCTCCAGTGACTGAGCGCTAGCATCCCAGAATAAAATATGGAGCTTCAGGTAAATAATACCATTCAAAACTTTCCATCAATCTGCAGTCAAGGAGATCAGAATAATTCCTCCAGATTTCACAATATGGTGTTCTAAACATCAGGAGACTTACTAAAAGAAAAGACCTTACAGAGTTTATCTAGTGATAATCACAAATGTAAGACATGGACAGTAACAAGGTTATATCAACAACAGTGACTCCATCTGGGTAAGAACAACCTGGATACAGTCACATGGGCCTGTATCAAAATAATGTAGCAGATAAGTTTAACATGGCCTTATCATTAAATAATGAATGATATCATACACTACAAAAATACAAACCTACCTAAATGTACAATGTAAGTCACTCCAAAAACAGAAATGCTGCCTATAAGTTAGACTTGGACCCATGTATTCATACAAATAGTCTCCAGTCCTGTACGGGGGATGCACATTATGTGTAAGGTCTTCTGGTGTGGCAGGACTGTGATTCCTAAAGCAGAGTAGCTCTCCCCATGCATGCATACACATAGTCAACAGTCCTGTACAGGGGATGCACATTATGTGTAAGGTCTTGTGGAGTGGCAGGACTGTGATTCCTAATGCTGAGTAGCTATCCCCATGTATTCATACACATAGTCTGCAGTCCTGTACAGGGGATGTACATTATGTGTAAGGTCTTCTGGTGTGGCAGGACTGTGATTCCTAAAGCTGAGTAGCTCTCCCCATGCTTGCATACACATAGTCTACAGTCATGTACATGGGATGTACATTATGTGTAAGGTCTTCTGGTGTGGCAGGAATGCGATTCCTAAAGCTGAGTAGCTCTCCCCATGCATACATACACATAGTCTGCAGTCCTGTACAGGGGATGCACATTATGTGTAAGGTCTTCTGGTGTGGCAGGACTGTGATTCCTAAAGCTGAGTAGCTCTCCCCAGGTATGCATACACATAGTCAAGGGATGCACATTATGTGTAAGGTCTTCTGGCATGGCAGGACTGTGATTCCTAAAATGGAGTAGCTCTCCCCATGCATGCATACACATAGTCTACAGTCCTGTACAGGGGATGCACATTATGTGTAAGGTCTTCTGGTGTGGCAGGACTGTGATTCCTAAAGCTGAGTAGCTCATCCCCATGCATGCATACACATAGTCTGCAGTCCTGTACAGGGGATGCACATTATGTGTAAGGTTTTGTGGTGTGGCAGGACTGTGATTCCTAAAGCTGAGTAGCTCTCCCCATGCATGCATACACATAGTCTGCAGTCCTGTACTGGGGAAGCACATTATGTATAAGGTCTTCTGGTGTAGCAGGACTGTGATTCCTAAAGTGGAGTAGCTCTCTCCATGCCTGCATACACATAGTCTGCAGTCCTGTACAGGGGATGCACATTATGTGTAAGGTCTTCTGGTGTGGCAGGAATGTGATTCCTAAAGCGGAGTAACTCTCCTCATGCATGCATACATATAGTCTGCAGTCCTGTACAGGGGCTGCACATTATGTGTAAGGTCTTGTGGTGTGGCAGGACTGTGATTCCTAAAGCTGAGTATCTCTCCCCATGCATGCATGCACATAGTCTGCAGTCCTGTACAGGGAATGCACATTATGTGTAAGGTCTTCTGGTGTGGCAGGACTGCTATACCTAAAGCTGAGTAGCTCTCCCCATGCATGCATACACATAGTCTACAGTCCTGTACAGGGGATGCACATTATGTGTAAGGTCTTGTGGTGTGGCAGGACTGTGATTCCTAAAGCGGATTAGCTCTCCCCATGCATGCATACACATAGTCTACAGTCATGTACAGGGGATGCACATTATGTGTAAGGTCTTCTGGTGTGGCAGGACTGTGATTCCTAAAGCTGAGTAGCTCTCCTTCAATGCTGACAGAGTATGGTCTGTGCATAAAGATGCCTCTCCTACTGCATGTGACCCCACCCGACACACACATTCCCAGGTAGATAGATACACATGTATACACACACACACACACAAACACACACACACACACACACACACACACACACACACACACACACACACACACACACACACACACACATGTGCGCGCACGCATTTAGAAAAATACAGAGACATCCACTTACATGTGTACACATTCACATGTACTATACACATACACACACAAACACAGACACAGACATACATATGCAAGTGCTGACACATACACACAAGTCATACTTGTGGACACAACACAGAGTTGCAGAGATACACTCACAAACAGTACAGACACATACATATGCACATGTACAGGCACGCATACACAAAAACACATATACACACGTGCACACACTATACACACACACTTTCATGCACAAGAAACACACAAATGCATGTGAATGCATAAAACACACACAGTGCATGCACAACAAACACAGACACACACACACAGACACACACACACACACACACACACACACACACACACACACACACACACACACACACACACACACACACAGACTCTGGCACTATGAAGTATGTACCACTTGAATTACACAAGATTAGGGAAGGGCTTAACCACCTACTGCTGCCTGAGTTACTGAGCACCCACTGTCCTATCTGTCCGATGGATCATATGGGGCCTCTAGTTTGTACAATTTTCTAACAGTTTCTAACAGAAACCAGCCTTCTTACTTTTCCAGCTGTGAAAGTTTACTTATGGTGCCTGCAAATGGCAAAGGAAGAAAGATGAGAACATTGACAGATGATACGGGTGAGCAGAATTTCTCTTTTCCTACCTTCTTTCTATTCATAGATAAGTACTAGGCTAGATGTTCTGAATAAAACCTTGTACTTTGTGTCTGTGAGGTAAACACCTTAACCATTATACCAACCGCTAATCACAAACTCATGCCTCCATCTGGAGACCAGAACTGTTCTGAACAACAAAAGGTTTTCTTTCTGAGAAAACCTACTTAGTAAAAAAAAGTAGGACTTGAAATTCTGAGTACTAGGAAAAGAGGTATTTATTTATTTATTTATTCGTCTATTTATTTGATATTTGTTAACCTGTAAAGTCCAACTGCGCAATAGCCCTTTTTCAACAGAGGCCCAGGGAGAAAAGTTCCACAACAGTATAAAATTACAAACCAGTATATAGAACACAGTAAGAACAGACAAAACAGCAGATAAATCATATCTGGGAAGAAAAATCTCCACAACATTGCGAAATTACAAAAGCAGCAAATAAAGTGCAATAAAAAAATCATTACAGTGAATAAATTATAGTAAAACAATATATTGAGGAACATAGCAAAATGAAGCAGAGTACATGATATGTCAAGGGAACATAACTAAACATAATAATTTGCAGAAACTTTGAGTGAAACATATGGAGTAAGTGATAACTTAGTACGAAAGGAGAAGACAAAGGTTAGACTTCGTCAGCAGACCTGATACTGGGAGCAGGTTAGTTAGAATAGATTCTGTACAAGTTATGCTCCATTGGTAGTTAGTAAAAGAAGGAGTTATAAGAGGGGGATAAGGGGGAGTAGGTTGGAAGGATGTGAGTGCAGTGAAAGAGTGAAATCAAGGAGTACTTGTGTGGAGGGGGTTCAAGGAGGGTATTTGGGTAGACAAGTATTGGTGCTATGTAAATGTTCCTTAATGGTTCGTTTGAAAGCTGTGGTGTTACTTAATTCTCTGATGGCTAGGGAAGCTGATTCCAGGTTAGAGCTGGGAAGTAGCTGTAGAGGCTTTGGCCAATAGATTTTTTTGCCTTATAGATTTCTAAGAGGTTTTGGTCTGTGCTCCTGAGGTGTCTGGCTGGAGTATAATGGGAGATGATAGAAGAAATGTTAGGGCAGAAGGAATGTTTATTGAGAATGGAGTGAATGACAACTAGTTGGGATATGAGTAGTTGTTTGGGGTGCTCTAACCAGTTTAATAAATTGAGAGATTGACAGTGGTGTGAGTTTGAGGGTAGACTAGTTGCAAATCTGGCAATTTTGTTGAAGGGGGATTCCAGCTTGGTGAGTAGAGAAGACTTGATGTTATTTAGGAGTTGGGACCCTTAAAGGAGGCTAGGGAGAAGGTACGCATGTGCAAGTGTGATTTGGAACTCCTTTGTAAGAAGTTTTTTATTTCTATAAAGTAGTCCAGGTTTTTGGTGAATTTGTTAATACAACTGTGGACATGTAGGTCAATTTCAGTTGGTGATCTATAATGACCCCAAGGAGTTTGGTGTGTGTCTCCCCCTTAATAGTAGTGTTGTTGAGAGACGTAATCGTGAATGTGGATTTAGAATGGGAGAGCGATTTGGGTCAGAATAGAAGACGTTTGGTCTTTTTTAGATTAGGTAGAACAGAAACTGTGAGAAATTTATAAACGGGAGGCTGATTCAAAGTAAGACATAGTAAACAAGATTCCATTTCACTAAAATATGTTTTATTTATTTATTTATTTATTTATTTATTTAACATTTGTTGACCGGGAATGTCCGACTAGGTTCCATAGAGCCTGTTTTCAGCGGAGGCCCGGGGTACATGATATGTCAAGGGGACCCTGGATATGTGACCTTATCTTTGAACTGCGGACCTGTGACTTGGGGTAACCCAAAGCTCCTAAATGAGACATTGCTTACTATTAATAAACGTTTACTGAAAATTGTGTTTTTGCATCTCTAAGCACAGCATTATTAATTTCAACCAAGATATGTGGATTACACCCCAGAAGTCCCTCAGTAAAAAAAAAAAAAAATACACAACATCATGTAGCATGAAAACCATTTTCTGCAGGAAGTGAAATGATAAAAGGATGTGCAGACACCTGGACTCAGGCCCAAGGGCTTTGTCACCCCAGATGTGGTATTACTTAAATGTTTGTAGTGTGTACCAGAATTCTAACAATGAGTTTCTCACTGGAGCAGATTTGCATATTTGTACCTAATAAACGGAAACACCTGCATACCGAGAATGAAACTTGTCCAATTACTGATGACATGTGTGACTGTGTATCAGGGTTCAACTCTAACTGCTGCCACATTCCTTCTTTTCATGACTGCATGACTCATTATCCATGTTGTTCCAAACACGTTACCTTCACCGTTACCCTGACATATGTATTACATCGACGTATGAGTTATATTTGATGCTGATGGGTTTTTTTGTTTTTTTTTAGTGCATCAACAGCCATAACAGTTTCAGAACTCCACCCAACACCATGCATACATGTTTGGATAGTACTACTCTGTCAGCCTGTTCTTCTGACAGTTTGTCTACCATACCAATTTCCTTTTCCTTGGGTTGCAGAAACCTCAGCTTTCATTTTATTTCAAAATTGAGAGTGCAGATTTATGCAATTTTACACCACAAACATGAACACAGACAAAAGAATGTTTTTTAACTCTGCAAATTTCTTGTGTTTGAGCCAGAGTAAAATTTGAAAAAATGATATTTGACTTTACATCAGAGAACCTATCAACATACACTTCTTGTTCTGTGGCCAGCGATTGTCACAGCTTGGTCTTCATTTTGACACTCCTAATGTCTCATTTTACAGTTTACTGAGCACACAATGCCTTCCTGCCGGGTTTGTTTCTATTAACATATGAGTGACCTTGTAATTTGCAAAACATCTACACTATCAATTTCTTCAGTGTGTTTTTATGCATAATGTTTGGATTTAACTTTAACCTACCTGGTGTAAATTGACTTATTCATTAAGAAATTAAAAAAAAGATCAGTATTACACAAAAGATAACAAGAAAAGTGTCTTAAGAAAACATTGCAGATACAAACTTTTGCTACAGACACTTACACTCTCTGAGAAGCTCACTCTGGTCCTTCGGATCTTTAATAGTTTGTCTCCTTTCTTACCAGATAGGGTGATGTAGACCGTGTCAAAGGTACTTGCCCCAAAAAATGTACCCGTTGTAACCTGTATTTCATACTCAGCTGAAGCCATTGTAGAGCTGTTTAATCTTCAAATGCTTTCTCTCTGTTTAAGCAGCAGACAAGTAAACCACCCTATTTATAAATATTACATAACATGCTGAGATGGGCAGGTGACCTTTATGCAAACTGCACTTTTGAAATATCCATTTGAAATGTCTTCACGTGTCAGATATTTTGTAAGACTAAGAAAGCCATTTCTTGCATAAATATGAAATTCATTTTTCAACTAACTCAGCTAATATCTTCAGTCAAATGAATATTGGACTGCCTGTTTCATTAATTTTACTAGTAAGTCTTATATATATATTCTTGTGATGCAGAACACCTTTGTAATAATTCTTACATATTAAACAATGATGGACCCTTCAACTTTCTGTTCCTTGTCTTTGATAGTGATTCTTTTAAACTGGATGAGTGGAATTGCTGTAAACAGCTTGGAAGGCTCATGAAAGAAAAGAGACGGGCTAATATTTTCCAGTGGCACAGTGCTGTGGTAACTTCCATTCCTATCAGACACTGTTATTTCTCCCAGAGTCACTGCCCACAGGGAACACTGATTAACATTACTGACCATATCTGCAGCCATTGCTATGAGTGCTGTCTTTCTACAAGTTTCCAAGGATTTAGAGTCCTGTCACATTGCTTCCCCCTCTGAGTGTCATGAACTGGCTTATAGTACATTTTCAGGGTAGGAATCTAGGTCTGAAAGTCATTAAAATCACACCTGAGCTCCTTTCCATAGTTAGAAGAAGTATTCCTTTTGCTTCAGTCTTTAGCACATTCATACTCTTTCTCATATGAACATAGGTGCAGTGCAATAAATAAATAAATAAATTAAATACAAGAGTTCTCCTGGTTCCACTCCATTGCATGGTTTCCATTCTGAAGGCTGTTCTCTCCATCCTCAGAATTTCACAGGGTTCTGCTCTCCCTCACCAGTGTTCTGCTGTCTATCCAAAGTTTCCTCTCTCTATCTCCAATGTTCTGATCTGCATCTCCAGGGCTCTGCACTTCATCACCATGAATGTAGTTGTTCTAATAAAAAATCATGCTATTTCAGCAAAGCTTACATTACCAAAACAGAAGGCTGCTGTATGCTGACAAAAGTTATGCTGATTAGCCAAGTCTGTGGCACAGAAGGTAAAGCTCTGACTGTGTCCTATATATCTCAGGTTCAATTTGTTGTTTGGACACTGGAAGAGGTAGCTGGGGAGAGACAGTGGGGGAGCACTGAGGCAACAGGATCAGTGTAATATCCTTTCCTGCTCTGCCTCTTTCTAGGGAAAGTTTGGGGTGCACACCTAAGGTACACTCACTGCTTAGAATACCCAAAGGGTACCTCAGCTCAGTAGAGGTACTTGTTTCAAGGGTGTCAGAGCTGACTGAGAGGATACCACTTACAAAAGGGTGCAGGTCAATCCCTCAGAAAATGCCCATTATGTGTGAAATCCTTGTACCTTATCAGCTATGCACACTGGGAAAATGTAAGCATTAAAGAAGAAAGTGTCCAGTTGCCAGAAAAGGACTGCACCTTTCCTGTCACTTGCCATTGACCTTGGGAGAATGAGTGGGACACTAGAGGAGGTGGAATGGAGGCCTGATGGTCACAAGGACTGGAAAATGATCTACCCAACCTAGTTTGCCTTCCTTTGCCTGGCAACTAGGACAGGGACAGAAGAGGAAATGTGCCATTTATAGCATTTAAATATGTTGTAGCAGTACAAATCATAACAACTGTCAAAAATGAGACTTATGGCACAGCACCTGTCTCAGCTGGGTGAAACCTGTTCTCCAGTTAACTTACAGTGGAGTGTTTCTTACAGTTCTGCTCAGAGTAGTACTGACAGAATTAGAACAATGCAGTTAAGGGTGTACCAAGTTATCTGTTGATTTTGAGTTAAAATCCAACCACTGCTCCACAGTGGAGGTACTGAAATGGTTCACCTTAAAAACAGTCTTCAGTATCACCCACAGACTTCTAAGCAATAACTAGCCAGATTGCTATAAATGGTGACTAGATTATATGAGGACTAGGAGATTCAGAAACATATTTGGAACAAAAGGAATTCAGAGCAGCTTTTCTACATCTCTGAAATGCATTATTCTTTCTCATTCATAGGTTCATAGGTGTGTACTAGGCCAACAGCTCTGCTTGACATGTATGGGAAGTCTATTCCAGAGCATGGGCAGTCTCTGGGTTATGAACCTGCCCCTCCAGTATGTTCTGTTGATTGTGGTAATGAGGTTGAGGTCCCTGGAGCAAGTGTGGTGTGAAGGGATTGGGATTTCTTTAGGTGTAACATTTCTAACAGGGCTGGGTCAGACATGGCTTTGTAAGTCAAGCAGTGATCGCCTCTTAATAGACAATGTGAGACAGAGAAAACCTGGAGTTTTTTGAGTCTGTCCATGTAGGGCATGTGTTTAAGGCCTACAATCCTCTTTGTGAGGTATTTTTGTGGTCTTTCCATCTGTTGCAGGTGTTTAGTGTGGTACATGCCAAATGGGGCATTATACTTGATGATTGGTCTAATGAGGGAAGAGTAGAGAGAGAGATGATGACCTCTTTCTTCCTTGATGCAAAACCCTTGGTAATGAGATGTGCCACACAGAAGGACTTTATAACCACAGTGGCAATGTGGTGGTTGAAGGAGAGGTTGCTATCAACCTGTGTCGCCAGATCTCTTATAATGCCTTCAGTGTTCAGTGGGCTACCATCAATGTAGTAATTAGCTGGAACTGAGTTTTTCCCAAAAGGAATGATGATGCATTTTTTGGCATTAAGCTTAAGGCCACAGTTTCAACAACAGTTCTTGGTTTCAGTGAGGCGTTTCTGTAGGATGTCTACATCACCTGGGGAGTTAATAATGGCTCCCAGCTTGCAATCATTGGTGAACTTGGTCGACCAGAGTCCGTCCGTGTTGGCCTGGACTTCTGAGAAGTAGATGCCAAAAAGGAGAGGACCCAGGACCAATTCCTGTGGGACTCCACTTGTGACTGGTTGGCAGTCTGACTTGCAGTCTGCTACTTTCACACTGTGGGTTCTATCTGTGAGCCAGTTTGCAACCCACCTAGAGATATAGGGTTGATGCCTAGTTTGGTGAGTCTATCAATAATTCCTGAGTCAGGAATGGTATCAAAGGCCTTGGCCAGATTGAAGTAGGCTGCATGAACTGCCTTGCCCTCATCCACAGCTCTGGTGATTGACTCAAAGAAGTCAACCACATTGAGCAGGCATGATCTACCCTTCACAAAACCAAATTGCATGGGATCCAGAGACTGGAGATTCCCTATATCCTTGTTACTTAGGTCCATAATGATGTGCTCCATAGCCTTACATATCAGACTCATCAGTCTAATGGGGCAGTAATTCCCAGGGTCTGTAGTCACTCCCACTTTATGGAGAGGGATGACTGTAGCAGTGCACCATTCTGTAGAGACAAAGCTTGAGGTGACGCTGTGATTGAACAGGGCACACAGGTGTGGTGCCAGTTCACTTTGTAGTTCATGTAGAACACAGCCAGGGATATTGTCGGGTCCCATGGAAGCTGTATTCTTGGCCTTGGACAATGCAGCTTTAACCTGTGCTGCAGTAATGCTGGGTGTCTGGCATTCTTCCAGTATTGTGATTGGTCCTTTGGGGGAAGAGATGGGTAAAGTTACCACTGAATCTATCAGCCAGTATGTTTGCAATATCTTTTGGCTCAGTATACGAGGTGCCATTGTACAGTAACTTAGTGCAAATCTGGGTATTGCCGTAGCGATTCTTGATATAACTGTAGAAGGCTTTGTGGTTGTTTTTAGTGTCTGCCACAATTCTGCCTTCATAGCTAGCTTTAGAAGTTTTGATGAGGGATCTCAACTTTTTGTTGAGGATAATAAGGGAGTTTTTCCAGTCTTGGGACTTCACCTTTTTCTGCAACAGTTTCTTTCTTCTGTTGTAGAGTTTGTTAATGGCAGGGAACCACCAAATTGTCTTCCTTTTTTTTGGAGAAGAGCATCTTCGTTCTGTTGGGTATGGCTAATTCCATGCATTTATGTACATGGTAGTACAGTGCATTGGTGTATGATTCGGTGGACATGCTCCTATTTCCCATTTGCATGGGGTGCCGTGAAGTTAGCCACCTCTATTTTTAGGAGTCCAAAGTCAGCTTTGGAGAAGTTTTTCATGGTGGTTACCTTTGCTGGTGGTGTGGGTGAGTTGTGTATGTCCATGGTAATTCGTTTGTGGTTGGAACTAACCAGGGAGGACTTGACTATTGGTGTTGAGCAACGGTTGCCCATGTTAGTAATAACCAGGTCAAGGATGTTGCTTCCTCTAGTGGGTGTAAGAATGAGCTGGTCCAGTGCATTGGAATTAATGAATTCCAGGAAGCGTTGGGCAAGAGTACTGGTGCAGGAGTAGTTTTCTCAGTTGATAGAGGGGTAGTTAAAGTCACCCAGTATGAGAGTGTTGGGTTGGATCTTAATAGTTTCCAGGGTGCTTAGGAACGTGGAATGAGAGTCTTGGAAAATGGTTGGGGACCTATAGCAGGCTATGGCCTGAATCACAGTCTTACCCACTGTTAGTTGTACCTGAAGTATCTCTGATGCGTTATGCTGGGCTACTAGTCTGGAAGTATGCATATCCTTTATGAACGTGGAGATGCCACCATCTTTGGAGCTTCAGTCTATTTTCTGAGGCTGAAAGGTGTGAAATGAGTTATAGTCTAGTAGCGCAGAGGTGTTTTCTGCTGTTTTAAACCAGGTTTCTGTTACAGCACAAATGTTGATATTCTTCATTTTGAGGAGTGCTTCGAGCGAGTGCATCTTGAGATTTAGACTTCTACCATTGAGCAGCATGACCCTCAGATTGCATTTATTTATAGCTGTTCTGGTGGTAATTTGGTCTTTGGAATACTACCTAAAGAAAGGCACTATAGGGGTGACAGGAGCCTTAGCCAGTATCAGGAAGCCTAGAGGTGACAGATGTAGGCCATTTCTGCAAAGCATTGAGGTCTGTCAATCATGTCATCCCATGAAGACAGATACTGGATCCCCTTAGAATGACACCAGAAACTTAGCCAATCATTGAAGTCAATCATTTTCTGCTTGTATAGCGGTATCATTCTGGGTGACGGCAGGATGATGCTCAGGCTAGGGTCATACCTGCCTGGGCCACATAATCCAAGAGCTCCTCCATGTCTCTTTTTATGTAGTCCAGGGATGTATGTATCAGATCATTCATACCCACATGGACAATGACAGAGTCATACTTGTACTTGTTGTGGAGTGACCTGAGTGAGTGTGTTAAGTGTCAGATCCTGGCACCTGACAGAGAGCTGACTGTTACATTCTCCTTATTCATCCTAGTGAGTGGGACATCAGTGTGCCTCACTATCGAGTCACCTATGATTAGTGTACTGGGCAAGCAGTTTTGCCTTAGGGGCTTAGGTTGAGGGGCATACTGTGTAGGTGAGCTATGTGTTTTCTTATTTTGCTGTGTTGTGGTGGTTGAGTATGTTTCTGATATGGAGGTCTCTGCTGTTTGGGTAGATTTCTATTGAGAGCCTCAGCGAAGGTGGGTGTGTGGTTTGTGTTTTTATGTGAGAGCTGTGATGGTGAATATTCTGGAGGGCTGTGTGTTCCATGTGGTGTGGTGCAGGTGTTGACCTTCTCCTCTTGACCAACTATTCCAGTCTTGGCTGGAGAGTGCACGTCTTCCAGTTTGGATATATAAGTGCATCTCTCAGAAGTCTGAGTGTTGGTAGGTAAGAGAAGAGGGTTGTCTGTGTACATGAGGCAGTTGCTGCACTGCCTCAAAATGCCCAAGTTCACCAGGTTAATAGGAGCAAGCACAGGGAACTGACCTTTAGACATGCCAGGAGGGATGGTCATTATTAATAAGTACTGGAGCTGTTTCCTTATATGACGTTTAGTGCTGTTAGCACTTGTGTGCTACAATAATTGCTACAAGAAGCCAGATGAAGTGCTAGGTGAATAAGCTAGTTAAATGCAAGAGAGAAGAGAACTAGCAAGATCTAAGGAAAACTGAAGAGCAGACTTTCTGGCACCGGTAATAGTTTACCCCAGCTTAGTGGTGCTGCATGGCACACAGACCCTTAGAAACATGGGCTTTTAAAGCAGAAAGTTGAAAGGAGCTAGAAACCACTTCTCTTGTGGTAGATAGCCTACCTAGTGCTTACCACTCCCACAGATAAGCTGAGTGGCTTCTCTCTAACACAGAAAGGTCTGGGGAACTCAGAAACTACAATACAGTCCTGAATACAGCAAATCTGTATCTGGACTACTCTAGTAACAGGAAAGCCGGGAAAACAAGCTAGAACTTTTTTTTTAAATACAACAGTAGCAAACAAGCAAACTGATTTAAACAAATTAACCAATAAAAAAGCTCAAAACTGAGCCCTGTTCCAGCAGTCTTCAAATAGACAAGTTCTAGCTGCACACTCCTGCCACTAGGGTGCAGGGGAACATTCTCCAAAAAAGATGGCCTGGATTAGTGCTCAAGTTATACAAAGCTAGATTCAGCAGGTCTGAATCTAGTATATGCTAGAGCTAACGAGGAGCACCAATTTCAGAAAGAAACAGTTCAAATAAGGAGGCACAGTAAGCCTTTAACCAGAAATTCCCAGCTCAGAAGGGCATAATCTACCCTCTCCTCCCACAGTTCATCAGTGTAATATCCTTCCCTGCTTTCATGTGTCAAGACTGGTTTCCAGACATCTTATCACAGTCTTACCCACTAATGGTAAACTTATCAATACTAGATTGATACAAACTGTGGCCACTGGCAGGTCCTACTTGTCAATAACAACTGGAAGCTGCATGCAAACAGAATACAGCTATTGCTGAATCCTTTTACAACTTTTTGTAAGACTTTAAATATGCGGTTATGTGACTCTCCTATTATAAAGACAGTCACACCACCCTGAACACATCTTTTCTCACATAGTAAAGTTATGACATGTACATATCCCATGCGAGTATATACTCACAAAATACCACAATTAAGTGCTGGGGTCATTTCTAGGTTCCAGACCTCTGATGGCTCTAGTCTTCCTGTCCATCCATACAAGTGTGCAGGTCTGTCATGTCACTGCAGATGCTCATGGGGCAGTTGTTTTATGTGACATTCCTGCACAGCTCTGTCCATGGGATATCTATTCCATGAGATGACAATTTCACTAGGAGGGATTTCACCAGCTGGTCTGTATATTGTAAGCCTGCAGCCACGTGACACGATTCCCTTAGGATTGTATGAAAAGTAACAATACCTGTCTTTGCATTGGGTAGAATGAATAGTCAGTGCAGTGTATCAACTATCAGCTACCTGCTGAGTATCTGCTGACCTTTTTTTTGAAGTGTCCCATTCGGGCATCATAGATAAGCTATCCAGCTTAAATATAAACCCCTATGTCACAAGATGGGTCGCAAACTGGCTCAAAGACAGAACCCACAGGGTGAGAGTTGCTGGAGCCATGTCAGACTCGAAACCGGTCACAAGTGGCGTCCCACAGGGTTCTGTCCTGGGACCACTCTTGTTCGGTATATACTTTTCCGAGGTACAGGAAAACGTGGGAGGACTATGGCTCATCAAGTTCGCAGACGACTGCAAACTGGGCGCCATAATCGACTCTCCAGCTGACACAAACATCCTTCAAAAAGGTCTCACAGAGACAGATAACTGGTGCCAGCACCATGGTTTAAAGCTAAATGCCAAAAAATGTATAGTCATACCCTTTGGCAAAAACATGTGCCCACAAATTACCACATAGGCGGAAACCCATTAAGTACAGAGAAAGTTATTAGGGACCTGGGGACCCAAGTTGCTAGCAATCTCTCCTTTGAAAACCACATTGCCACAGTGGTTAGGAAGACCTTCTACATAGCCCACCTCATCACGAAGGGTTTCACATCTAGATCAAGAGAGGTAATCGTGCCCCTTTATTCATCCCTCATCAGGCCCATCATAGAATACAATGCCCCTTTTGGGATGTACCTTACCCGACACCTGCAGCAATTAGGAAGACCCCAAAAGTATCTCACCAAGAGGATCAAGGGTCTCAAACAGATGCCATATGCTGCCCGGTTAAAAAAACTCCAGCTCTACTCAGTTGCATACCGCCTACTTCAAGGCGATCTATGCCTGACATACAAAGCTATGTCATATCCAGAATTAATGGGCATGCTCCACCTCAGTAAATCTAAATCCCTTAGAGCCACACGCTCGAGGGACTTGAACCTCAACACAGAAATAAATAGAACTTGCTGGAAGGACAGGTTCATAACCCAGAGGCTCCCTTCGCTCTGGAATAGAATTCCAGTTCATGTGAGGCAGAGCACCTCACTGAATCTCTTCAAGAAGAATCTCGATAGGTGGATGGGGGATCGTAGGTTTGTCCCAGGGATTACTCCCGTGTCACTATTAGACAGAGGCACAGTAAACTAAACCTTAAAAAGGGCACAGTATACTCAAATCAAGGGGTGGCGTAAGCCATACAGAATCGGGCTAGGCTTATAATTGCCCCAGGGCAGATAGCCTAGTATGAACCTATGAACCTATGAACCTATGATTTGATAACTACAGTAATAGTAGTCCATGTCCCGAGTCTTTAAAGCCATTACATCTGTGTCCTCCCATCCCCCTGATTCTGCTTCCCTGATGCATTCTGGGTAGCTCCCTTTCTGTAATTTATTTATTGACAGTCTTAGAGATCTTGGTCTCTGAACTATGAAACTTTATACTGTACCGCTCCAGTTGTTTTCTCTACATACTTGATAGTGAGTGCACTTCTGAGCCTGAGGGTTGTGTGTTCTAATCCCTAGCTGAGACTGAAGTCATACATTTAATATGAACATAGTAAAAACAAGAGCGGAGGTCTTTTCCACTTAACTCAGTATGGTGCCTAACAGAATGTTCATATACAGTTAAAACAGTCCAAGGCAATATTCAGTGCCCTCACTGTATGCAGTCACCCAGGTAAAATCTCTATACAGATTCCAGCTGTATGCCACTCTTATTGACATGTACAGTTGTCAGAGACCTCAAACACTTTTTTTTTTTAGTTGAGGAGCTGAAGGGGCTTTGGATTTGGCTACTCTAAGTCTATTGGTGCAAGAGTAACAATCTGATTTCCAATGTAAAACCAAGCCAAAGTATCTTTTTTGTTGTCAGTGTTGTTTTCTTTCAGAGCTCATTGGGTGGGACATTATAACAGAGTAGACCTGCCCTAGCAGACATTTCTGCTCTAAAGATAATATTTTGGCTCAAAAACTGAAATCCCTGAACTTGCCAGTGGATGCTATCTACTCCAATTATATCTTCAAGATACAAAATACCATACCCAGCCTGCCCAAGGAAATAGGCAATAATCTTAGCTTTAAGACAAATTTCCATGCTCCTCTCCTAAATCAAAGTCAAAGTAAACTTTATTGTTATTTAGATCTGCACATAGTGCAGCTAAATGAAATTATGTTGGTTCATTCCCACTGCAAGAAACATACATACATATAGTTAGTATTTAGTAATACTAGGACAGGCACTTACAGACATTAAATGCATAAAATGTGCAATTTAGGGTATTGCACAAGTAAATATTGCATGAACTTGAATTGTCCCATTAACAGGTACCTGTGAGGCAAAAATAGTGCATAGAGTATTGCACATTCAAGTTTCAGGACAGATGAAGATTTGGATATTGCACTAGTAGAAGTGATCTTAGAATAAATGGACATGAGAGGATGTCATTTACTGGATTAGTCAAGAGAATAGTCAGTTAATTGGTTGAAAGAGCAGAATGACTTCTGGCATGCCTCTTGTTAGGGTTCAGCAATATGGTGAATAAGAGAAAAAAGCTTCTATTGAGCCTGGAAGTCTTTCAGTGCATGCTGCAGTAACATCTACCTGAGTAAAGGCGAGACAACATCCCACAAGCAGGGTGAGTATGGTCATTTATTATCTTTCTAGCTCTTCCAATACATCAAGATTCATGTACGTCTTCCAAGGATGCCAGTGGAGAGCCAATGATTCTTTCCGCTGCTGTTACTACTCTCTGGAGAGCCTTGCGATCTGAAGCATTGCAGTTCCTGTACCACACAGTGACATTGTTTGTCAGTAAGGTCTCAGTTCCCCTTCAGAAGGTAATGTAAGATTTGATAAAGATATGTAAGATTATGTTAATGCTTTGTCCCTACTGGATGGCTAACTACTGTCCTAGCTACAATTTCTACTTATTTATTCCTCTCGCCTTACCATCACTTGTGAATAGTGTGCTCTAATTGCATCATTTCTTTTTTATCTAAATTTCAAGATGTCTTACTCCATAAATGCATCTACCTTTCTAATGATCAAAGTGCTACTAGTATGGAACTTGTGGATTTCCTACTACTGTGGAACCTTTTACATTGCTACTACTATGGAACCTGTGGCACTGTTGCTACCGTGGAACCTGTTACATTGTTACTACTGTAGAACCTGTGCCATTGTTACTACTGTGGAACCTATTACATTGCTACTAATGAGGAATCTGTGGCATTGTTACTACTGTGGAACCTGTTACATTGTTACTACTGTGGAACCTGTGGCATTGTTACTACTGTGTAACATGTTAAATTGTTACTACCGTGGCACCTGTGCCATTGTTACTACTTTGGAATCCTCAAATATTAAACTGCTTTTGTCATGTACAGGCTGATTTGTATTGTAGTATGTTTAACTCATAATGTTTATTATGTAAGATGAGTTTGTTTTTGTATGTCAGTATGTAACTCAGAAATACTTTAACTACATTTTTTTTGCATATTTATTATGCTAGCTCAACAATGATGTATTGTTTTATGTTTATAGAACTTTTATCCCCAGGGTCTCCACTGAAATGGGGTCTTGCATATTCCAGTCAGACAATCTGGGAAAATGAATGCAGTAATTACATAAATAAATTAATAAACAAATAAGGTAACTGGCTGTAACAATTGTCTAGTAAATTAGTGCCGTCCCAGGAGAATCCGGTATCCATAGGATATAGTGGTTGACAGCAACCCTGTCATGCCCACCCCCAGATCTCCAACCACAAAGTGGATGCAGGAAGGGCAACACATCAAAATGAGAATGTGTAGTTATTGGTTAAAATTTAAATTTGTGTATCAGTTTAGAAGGATAGGTTGTTTAACTCAGTTGTGTTTGGGTCACTCCGTACTGAATGATCTTTTTTTCTACAGGGGAATGAATGATATTGTTAGAATCAGTAACATTATTATTATTACAGATAATGACTTCACTACAGGAAGTCTTCTCCATGTGACAGATACTGTAAAGGTTCTCAATATTAAGTGAATGTTTGCATATCAGGTGAAGGGCTTATGTCAAGGTGCCTTCTTAGCTTCCTCTCTCCCCTAGAGTGAGACCATGAAGGATCTGACCCATGCATGGTGCCCTAGAGTGTAGACCATGAAGGATCTGACCCATGCATGGTGTAGGAATACTGCTCTAATTAGCTGATTTGTTCTTATTGCAATCAAGGCTTGAGTTCATATCCAGAGCATTAAACAGGTACTTTCAATAGGGACATTCAAGGTAATCACCTTGCTGTGTGTGGTGGAGGATTCTACCATCTTCTGATCAGGGCGTCACACTTCTATGGCATTTTATAGGCACCAGAGCAATCAGTCTGGGGTGAGGTGCTTCAGTCCAAAGTCAAAGCACACCCCAGGTGATGTCTCTGGGGAGTTTAAATGTGGGGGTGGGTCAGTATGGATGATTAAAACAAGTAAAATGAAGAGTAAAGGACAGAGAAGAGTAAAATAAGAGATTCTGTGATGGAATATCTTTGGCAACGGCCACAAAATACAAAGGAAGAGAATAATACAGACGGTCCAAACAGAAGGAGGACAGACTATATGCCTGCAATAAATGAAATTAAAATAAAGGAAACAGTATCATTTAGATCTAAACAAGTCAATAGCATTTTTGCTTATGAAAAACTGGGAGGGGGGGGTATTGATGTTCCATAGATCAGTAGAGATAGAATGCAAAATACGTGGGATGGGACATTGGGTAATGTAGAGCAGAAAGATAAACAGGAAGTCATGGGCTATAGGGAATATACATGTCCTTAACTCAGATAGCCCAAAGGTCTTTGTAGAATTCCTAAAAAACAGGAGAGGATACCATGCCTGATTGAGTGCTTGGTTTTAGCAGAAAACTTCCATCTGGTTGTGGATGAAAGATTAGATGGACAATATAGCAAAAAGAGAGTAACATACAAAAGGGCAAAGAGTAATCTTGGACTGGTTAACAAGGAATGGGTGTACAGGCATGGGTGCACCCTAGGAGTGATTGTTTTGAGGATCATATGCAAGGGAATAAGAAACACTGTATGTTAGTGCCAAAAAATGTGGAGAAACTACAAACTAAGGTAGCAATAAAAAAATACCCTTATCTAACCATGCCCAGTAGTAGGGGAGTTGGGGATTTAGCAAGACAGAAAGATTAAGGGTAACAATGGGCTCATTACAAATGGTCTACAATATCAGGAAGAGACAGTTAAGGAGCTTAGTCAATGAGATGAAGGGGGAAAAACAAGAATTAGAGTATAAATCTGGGGTTATTTTATACATTTATTTATTTTATTTATCCTTTGCTGTCTAAGTTAGTCGTTCTAGGTCTCTGGCCTCTTTTCATGGATGATCTGAGGAGAAATTTGTACTAACCAGGGGAAATTTGGTCAGTGCACCAGAAAAAATTCCCGTACTCTTTTTGATAAGTGACTTGAGATCTTTTACATTTACCTGAGCTACCACCAACTTAATCAGAAAAGAAATTAGTTTAAAGTCTTATCCAAAGGCTGGAACCGCAAGAATAATGACTCCAAAGATTGCACTGCGGTATAAGCAGTAGAAAATGAATCCAAACATCTGAAGTGGGAATAGAAACCAGAGTCTTCTGATCTGTAAACAGCAGAAGAGAGTGTGCTACTTTTAGAGCCTCTGACACTGTGTATGCCATTGCATGACATACATAACACTGCATATACTGTGGGGGAGGTGGAATGGAGAGATAATAAATCAGCAAACAAAGGAGAGTAATATTGCTAGAAATAAATTCATTCTCAAGTCTTGGTGAGTACCTTCATGAGGTAGACCCTGTTTTTTACAAAATCTCACCAAGGTGACACTGATATATAGATTGTATTTTATATAGCATATATCATGGACAGAAGTAGGTTAAAAAATAAAATGGATAGCTGGGTGCACAAGACCCAGGATAAAAATATGCCCAATCCTGGTAGGAGCACTGGTGCCAAGCCTGGAAAAAATGACAATGTAGAATCCCCAAGACAGACATGGAGACATTCCTACAATGGGGCTAGACCAGGCTCAAGGGGAGGATGCCCCCCTGCCCCTCCATTGTAGAAGGAAGTAGTAGTCCACAAAAAAATCACAAAAACTGATAGGCCAAGAAAGAGCTATAAAGATGATAGAGTGGACTGATGAGGATAAGAAATAAATTATGTATTGTTACTATTATGCAAGAAGCCCAGAATTTCCAGACAGAAGATATACAACAAAGATTAAGAGACAAATTGGAGCAAAGAAAAATACTTGACAAGAAGAATTGTCAGAAGCTTCAAATAAAAAAATGTGCTCATTAATTCAACAGATGTATGAGCAAACATTATATAGACCAAGAAACTTATGTCATTTGGAAAAAAAAGCAACTGAGGAAGTGTGACAGTATAAAGAACAAAATCTAGAGATTTTTGAAAGGTATAAAAAAGAAATATGGAAAAAACCCCGCGGTGGTGGTGCTGCGGTAGCATTGTCGCCTCACAGTAAGACGCTGTCCGGTTCGATTCTCAGCTAGAGCATCTTCTGCGTGGAGACATGCGTGAATGGGTGTACCTTCGTTGAAGGTTGTGCATCAGTGCTGGTAACTAAAATCAACTACCAATCATTAGCGAACTGGAGTTCCGTTGTGGCGACCCCTAACCGGGAAAAGCCGAAAGACACAACAACAACATAAAAAAGAAATATGGACATGGGAAAAAGAGATCTGATATGGTACAATATTTATGCAAAGGAGAAAGTCAAATTAATCACTGCAAAAAAGCAGCCCCAAAGATATTCAAAGAGAAATACAGACAAAGGCATCCAGATAAGAAAATTTCACAATACAAAAAATAAGATCACAAAGAGGGAACATAGAACAGAAGATTAGTAAAGTAGAAGTTAAAAGAATAGAAGCTGAAGTTATGGAATACCTGCGAAGTGAAAGAGTTAGTGTAGAAAGTCTAACTTAGGTTACATCAAGCATGATGGAGCAACAAGTCCCCCAAGTTAGGAGAAACTGCAGGAGCAGAAGACATCTGAAGAAGAAATATGGTCATGGGAAAGAAAAAGAGATTTAATATGGTACAATATTTATGCAAAGAAGAAAGCAAAATTAATCAATACAAAAAGAGGAGCACCAAAGATATTTGAAGAGAAATACAGACAAAAACATCCATATATGGAAATCTTTACAATACAACAATAGCAAAACAAAGAGAAAAAGGAGAAAAGATGATTAGTTATAGAAAACTTAAATAGAAACTGAGGTTATTGGTTATCTGCATATGAAGAATTAAGTGTAGAAAATATAACTCTAATAACATCACAGCGGGATAGGGCAATGGCTGCCCAAATTAAAGAGAAACCAGTGGGGTGGGAAACATCTGGTCAGTTGCCGTATGAAGATACTTTGGAGCCTTCCACAGGAAACCAATACAGAAGATCAAATGGAGTTGCACAGCAAGACAAGGAAAAGAAAACTGTGATGGCCCTGATACAATCAGTCTTGTGGAGTGATAGGCTAGTGAATTCCCATATGAAAGTTCATTGGCCATTTGGGCAGTTTTTCCATCTCTTTCTGCTTTCTGGTTAAAAGCACGTTTTGCGTTTAGTCCCCGCCTTTCCTTTAACTAGTGTAGTCCAGGTACAGATTTGCTGTACCCAGGACTGTTGGTAAGCTTCTGAGCCCCCCAAGCCCTTCTCTGTTGGAGAGAAGCCTTCTAGCTTATCAGTGGGAGTGGTAAGCACTAGGTAACCTATCTACCACAGGAGGAGTGGTTTTTGGCCCAGAAATTATAGTTTATTGGCTGTTTGGGAAGCTTTTCCATCTCTTTCAACCTTCTGATTTAAAAGCCTGTGTCTGCGCTTGTTTCCTGCCTTTCATGTTACTAGTCTAGTCCAGGTACAGATTTGCTGTATCCAGGACTCTTTGTAAGCTTCTGAGCCCCCCAAGCCTTTCCATGTTGGAGGGAAGCCTTCTAGCTTATCAGTGGGAGTGGTAAGCATCAGGTAGCCTATCTACCACAAAAGGAGTGGTCCCTGGCCCAGAAATTGCAGCTATTGGCTGTTTGAGCAGTTTTGTTCCATCTCTTTCAACTTTCTGGTTTGAAAGCCGCACTTGTGCCTGTTTCCCACCTTTCCTATAACTAGCCTAGCCCAGTTACAGAGTTGCTGTATACAGGATTGCTAGTAAGCTTCTGAGCCCCCCAAGCCTTCCTGTGTTGGAGGGAAGCCTTCTAGCTTATCAGTGAGAGTAGTAAGCACTAGGTAGCCTATCCTCCATAGGAAGAGTGAGTTTTGGCCCAGAAATTGTAGTTTATTTGGTCATTTGGGCAGTTTTCCAGCTCTTTCAACTTGCTAGCTTAGAAGCCTACGTTTGTACTTGTTCCCCGCCTTTCCTGTAACTAGTCTAGTCCAGGTACAGATTTGCTGTATCCAGGACTCTTAGTAAGCTTCTGAGCCCCCCAAGCCTTTCTGTGTTGGAGGGCAGCCTTCTAGCTTATCAATGGGAGTGGTAAGCATTAGGTAGCCTATCTACCACAAGAGGAGTAGTTCCTGGCCCAGAAATTGTAGCTATTGGCCGTTTGGGCAGTTTTTTTCCATCTCTTTCAATATTCTGGTTTAAAAGCCACACTTGCGCTTGTTTCCCACCTTTCCTGTAACTAGCCTAGTCCAGATACAGAGTTCCTGTATCCAGGACTGTTGGTAAGCTTCTGAGCCCCGCAAGCCTCTCTGTGTTGGAGGAAAGTCTTCTAGCTTATCAGTGGGAGTGGTAAGCACTAGGTAGCCTGTCTACCATGACAGGAGAGGTTCTTGGCCCAGAAATTGTAGTTTATTGACCATTTGGACAGTTTGTCCATCTCTTTCAACTTTCTGGTTTAAAGACCACATCTGCACTTGTTTCCCATCTTTCCTGTAACTAACCTACTGGGTAGCACTAGAAAGCCTTAAACTGATACAAGCCTTCTAGCTCAGAAGAGAGACTTTGGAGTGATTAAGTATCGGTTTTCTGTACTTTCTTGCTTTACTTAACTGTTTTCCACCTAAACACAGATTTTCCAGCATTTATTGTGATTTAAAAGCTTGTTTTTTTCACATATTGTACTTATTTGACTGCCTGCACTTTTAAAAAATTGTTTTTTGTTTAAATAATTTGTTTAACTGTTGTAGGCTACACACTAAAGTGCAATAGCCTTTTCTGATCGTTTGTAGTCGTTTAAAGCTGTTTTAAGTGTATTTTTTACAGTTTTTGCCTTATCTTTAAAAAAAAACAAGAAAACCAAAAAAAATTCCTTGTTTCCTGCCTTTCTAAGCTAGTATAGTCCAATTTTCAGGCTAGTGCTGAATTCGGGGCTGTGATACTAGTTCCTGAGTTGTCCATACCTTACTTGGACAGAAGGAAGTTTCTCTGTTCACCTGTGAGAGAGGGGAGCTTTGAGCAACCTATCTGTCCCTGGAGGAGTGGTTCCATCCCAGAAGTTAGTAGTTTATTGGCCATTTTGGGCTAATTTCTATCTCTTTCATTTCCCTACTATAAAAACCGCGTTTGTACAGTTTTGGTTAGCTACGGTTAAATTATTCCCGGCTCCACTAAGTCTCCTCTTCAGATTTTCCCTTGAAACTAGTCTAACTCTCAACCTAAGCACTCAAAAAGTATCTTACAGCCCAGCACTTGCTCAGACCTAATAGCAAGCACTACTATACCCTGACACTGATTGCCCAGCAGAGCAAGGCTCTTTATTCACTCCTCACCAACCAAGCGACTAAGCAGCTCACCCTACTATTCAGGCATAACCAAAGGGCAACTTCAGGTGCACTCTCCAGTAAAGCTGGTGAATCTGGATATCCTGAGGCAATGTTACAACTGCCTCATGTACACAGACAACCCTCTCCTCCTACCACAAAACACTAACATATGCAAGAGATGCAATTATACAGCCAAACTGGAAGCTAAGCTGTCTCCATCCAAGACTGGAACAGAGAGTCAAGAGGAGAATGTTAACATTTGCACCACAACTCCAGCCGCACACAGACCTACTAAAACAGCACTGGGAAAGAATACACATAAATACAGAAAATCATACTCGGAGGCTCTAAATAAAAACCTGCAAAAGCATCAGAGACCTCCAAAGCAGACAACCAAACAACCTGCACTTCCCGTCACAAACCAGACAAATTATAAAACACAAAATCAGTGTGCCACACAATCACAGCCCTTAAGGTGAAATAACATACCTAACACACTAGTAATAGGTGACTCTATAGTCAGGCACACTGACGTCCCACTCACTAGGCTGGACAAGCAGAAGGTTACTGTTAGCTGCCTGTCAGGAGCCAGAATCTACCACATAACACAAGCACTCAGGTCACTCCAGAACAAGTACAAATATAACTCTGTCATTGCTCATGTTGGTGTGAATGACCTGAGACGTACCTCCCTGGACTACATGAAAAGAGACATGGAAGAGCTCTCTGATCATGTAGCCCAGGCTGGTATGACCCTGACCCTGAGTAGCATCCTGCCCTCACCAAGAATGATACCTCAGTATAAAGAAAAAAATGATCAATTTCAACAATTGGCTAAGCTTCTGGTGTAATTCAAAGGGAATCCAGTGTCTGTCAGCCTGGGACGACATGCTCGAAAAGCCGCGTTGCTTCGCAAGAGACGGCTTGCACCTGTCACCCCTAGGCTTTCGAATACTGGCCAAGGCTCTTGCTGCCCCCATAGTGCCTTTTTTAGGCAAGGCTCAAACGTCAAACCCATCTCTGTAAACAGCACAATTAACAAAAAACTGAGGGTTATGAGGAGTTTAAATCTCAAAATGCACGGGCTCGAAGCACTCCTCAGTATGGAGAACGTCAACATCTGTGCAGTAACTGAAACCTGGTTAAAGGCTCCAGACAGCACCCCAGCACTACCGGGCTACAACTCATACCACATGTTTTGGCCACAGGACATGGACCGAAACACAAAAGGAGGGGATGTATCCATATTTATCAAGGATACCTACACCTCCAGGTTAGTGGCGCAGCATGATACTTCTGAGATCATCCATGTGCAACTAACATCAGGCAAATCTGCAATGCAAATTGTGGCCTGCTACAGATCAGCCTCCATGACCCAGGACCACCACTCCCACCTTTCTGGAGACACTGGAAAATATGAAGGTCCTACTGAACACCCTGAAATTGGGTGATTTCAATTACCCTACCATTCACTGGGAAAACTACTTGAGTACAAATTCCCAGGCCCAGTGTTTCCTGGAATCCATCAACTCAAATGCCCTGGATCAGCTGGTAAACTTTCCTACCAGAGGTAAAAACATATTGGACCTGGTCATCACCAACATGGGCGATAGGTGTTCCACACCGGAGGTCAACCCGTCACCGGTTAGATCAGACCATAAACTAATCACTCTGGATGTCCAAACCCCACCACCACCCCAACTAAGGAAACCACAGTAAAACTTTTCTAAAGCAAACTTCACCTTACTTAAGACAGAGGCGGTAAGTTTCACAACCCCCACGCTAAAGGATAACGCTGCCCAAGATGCAGAAACCTTTACAAATGCACTCTATGAGCACCTACAAGGATGCATGGATCATGCCATCCCTAGA
Source organism: Protopterus annectens (assembly GCF_019279795.1). NCBI lineage: Eukaryota > Metazoa > Chordata > Ceratodontiformes > Protopteridae > Protopterus > Protopterus annectens. Next base: position 1,193,372,840 of record NC_056737.1, read on the forward strand.
AAAACCAAGACTCACTCCTCTAAGAGAAGGAAACCAGTTTGGTGGACCCCTGCCATAAACAGGCTATACAATAGAAGGAGGAAACTAGTTCAGAAAAAAAGCAAATCCCAAGAAGGAAAGACATCCCTGATTAGTATCAGTAAGAAACTGAGGTCCCTCATGAAATCATCCAAGGCTAACTTTGAAAGAAAAATAGCCAAGGATTCGAAAGATAACCACAAAGCCTTATTTAGCTATGTTAAGAATCTAAGTGGCAACTCACAGATATGAACTGAACTAGTGCAAAATAGCACAAAATATACTGAACCTACTGATATTGCCAACATCCTGGCAGATAGATTCAATGAAAACTTCACCCCCCTCTCACCTCTAGAAGGGCCCACAACAATACCGGAAAAGTATAGTGTCCCAAAAATCACAGATGCACAGGTGAAAACAGCCCTTTCAAAAGCCAAAAACACAGCGTCAATGGGACCAGATGGTGTCCCAGGCTGCATCTTGCAGGAACTACAGAATGAACTAACCCCCCACCTAAACACGCTGTTCAACCTCAACCTCTCCACAGGCTATGTGCCCATAGAATGGCGCACAGCAACAGTTATTCCTCTCCACAAAGAAGGGGCCAGAACTGACCCTGGTAACTATCGCCCTATAAGCCTGACTAGCCTGGTCTGCAAGGCTATGGAGCGCTTCATCATGGAACTCATTAACAAAGACATTAGGAACCTCCAAACACTTGATCCGACCCAGTTCGGTTTTGTTAAGAGCAGATCATGCCTACTAAACCTGGTTGACTTCTTCTAGACAGTCACCAAGGCCATAGATGAGGGAAAGGTGGTTCACACAGCCTACTTTGACCTCGCTAAGGCTTTTGACACCATTCCCCACTCGGGTATTACAGAAGAGATGGGTTGCCAACTGGCTTACAGACAGAACTCACACAGTAAGAATAGCAGACTCCAGGTCCGACTCTAAACCAGTCACAAGTGGTCTCCCGCAAGGCTCGGTCCTGGGACCCCTACTGTTTGGCATATACTTCTCAGAAGTACAGGCAAACACAGGAGGACTATGGCTAACCAAGTTCACCGATGACTGCAAACTGGGAACCATAACTGACTCTCCAGCTGACACGGACATCCTCTAAAAAGGCCTTACTGAGATAGACACCTGGTGTCAAAGTCACGGCCTCAAGCTAAATGCCAAAAAATGCATAGTCATCCCATTTGGGAAAACAAAACACCTACGAGTTACCACATAGGTGACCCCTTAATACAGAAGAGGTAATAAGAGATCTGGGGACCCAGGTAGACAGTAATCTCTCTTTTGACAATCATATTGCCAAAGTAGTTAGGAAATCCTTCTATGTGGCCCATCTAATTACTAAAGGGTTCGCATCTAGAATTAAAGAGGTTATAGTGCCCCTCTACTCGTCACTCATTAGACCCATCATAGAGTACAATGCCCCATTTAGGATGTACCTCACAAGACACTTCCAACAGCTGGAAAGACAACAAAAGTACCTCACCAAGAGGATTACTGGTCTCAAACATATTTCCTATGCAGCCCGACTGAAGAAACTCAGGTTGTACTCAGTGGCATATCGCTTACTCAGAGGTGATCTCTGCCTGACTTACAAAGCCATGTCCAACTCAGAATTGATGGACATGCTCCACCTAAAGAAATCCAAGTCACTGTGAGCCACGTGCTCTAGTGAGCTTAACCTTGCCACAACAATAAATACAAAATGCTGGAGGGATAGATTCCTGTCACAGAGACTCCCCATTCTTTGGAACAAAATTCCAAATTACATCAGGCAATGCCCCTCACTAACACTCTTCAGGAGAAACCTTGACGAGTGGATGGGTAACAGAAAATACATCCCAGGGATCACTTCATTGGCTCTGCTTGACAGAGGATCAGTTAATTAATCAATGGGGCGGCGGAAGCCGACACACTCTGGCTAGGCTTATAAATGCCCTCGGGCAGATAGCCTAGTACCTACCTATGAACCTAAAGAGCAATGGATGACACAAGATGAAACTGAAGAGAATGCGGCACAGGAAGATTCTCTGGAACTTTCCATAGAATGCCCACAGGAAATGGAGAACAAACAACGTGCCCACAGTTTAGAAGAAAATAATCTAAGAGAAGAGTTGCTTGATTTAATAGAGATGTTCAGACATATTAAGATCAATGAAAGAAATAGAGTACAGAAGGTCAATAAAACCCAAAAAGTTAGAAGTTTGATAAAACAACTGAACACAGTAATTAGAACTGTTCAGAGATTCATAGAGAGGGTTGGCATAATGTTTAAGGTGTTTATCTTACAAACACAAGGTGCAGGGTTTGATTCTCACATGCAGTAATTGGCTTAGCTTAAAATGGCCGACAAGGGCAATTAACCTAGTATTAATCTATGAACCTATTTGATATAACAGAAATAAATAGGATATATTATTATACAGCTAAATTAATAGCAGATAAAGTTGTACCATAAAAAGACAGAGAAGTAAAGGAAAGAAAGGGGAGAAATCAAATTACAACACGGAAATGTCTAACAGAGAAAACTATAAAGCAGTTAGGACAAGAAGTGTCATTGTTACAAGAGCATAGAAGAGGGAACAGATAATCAAAAATACTCAGAAAGATAGATATGATAAAAGCAATGCACAGTATCAGAACAAATCAGGCTCTATCATGCACTATCCAAATAATAAACTAAAAATATCAGCACAGGCAGAAAAACTCAGAAGATGAGCAGATAAATATAAAGGAAAAGTACAAAATAAGTACTTTATTGCTGACCCCCCAAAAAATTATAGACAACTGGGAAACAAGGCAAAAGGAATTGAAACACCACCGAAAATAGAAGAAATAGATACATATTGGAGAAATATCTATGAAAATCTTATGGAACATAACAAAGATGCTGCATGTATAGAAGAAGTAAAAGAAAGAATAAGACATTCAAATGCAGAGGATAGGAAATGGGATAAAGTAATTGCCAGAGAGACTGAAACAAAGTTAAGAAAAGCTCCTAACTGGAAAACCCCAGACCCAGATGCAGTACCTAACTTCTAACTAAAAGTATTAACATCTTTACATGAAGATTTAGCCATAAATAAGAACTATTTATATGCGCACCTTGAACACACACCATCATAGCTAACAACAGGAAAAACAATACTCCTACTTAAAATCAAACCTGAAAGCTATCCTAAAAATTATAGACTAATAACTTGCCTTCTGACAATGTATAAACTAACACTGGAATTGATGCTGACAGAATTTATAGTCATTTAGAAAAAAACTCAGTCATGGCAGTAGAACAAAGAGTAACAAAAGAAAGTCATGTGGTACAAAGGATCGTTTATTGTTAAATAAAGTCATAATAGAGAACTGTAAAAAGGGGAAGAATCTAAGTATGGCATGGATAGACTACAAAAAAGCATTTGGCGGTATTCCACATTCATGAATAAAAGAATGCTTATATATAAGATACACCCTGCACTAATCAATTACATTACAGTGACCATAAAACAGTAGCAAACCACTTTGCAGTTAAGCGATGATAAAGGACAAATTATTAGTATTCCAGGGATAAAAATTCAAAGGCGATATTCCAGGGTGACTCTTTGTCACCGCTTCTCTTTTGTCTTGCCCCAACCCATTAAGCTGCCTACTTAACAGGTTAGGTTATGGCTCCAATTTGGCTCCCAGAAAACAACAAAGTGTATAGATTTCTCATCTTCTTTCTGTGGATGATTTAAAACTGTATAATTCATCAGATGAGGAACTGAAATCACATCTGCAAGTGGTCAAAACTTTTTTAATGATGTAAGAATGTCATTTGGTCTTGATAAATGTGCAAAAGCAACCTTTAAAGCAGGAAAGCTGCAGCACCAAGAAAACATCAACCTGGGACAGGACTGTGATATAAAAGAACTTGAGCAAGAGGGAGTGTATAAATATTTGGGAACTGATGAAGGATCAGCAATAAAACATGAACAAATATAAATAAAACTTAGGAACATTTTAGAAGACTAAAATTAATACTGAAAGCAGGCATGGCATCTAAGAACAAAATCAAAGCTATAAACCAATATGTTCTTCCTGCCCTAACTTACAGTTTTGGAGTGATTGACTTGCCCCAAAAGGTGTTGGACTGGTTGGTCAGGAAATCAAGAAGGGTGCTTCATGCTTATCAAATAATTTTTAAAAATCAGTGTATACCAAGACTATATATTCCCCATTCTGAAGGCAGTAGGGGCCTCCTCAAATTTGATCACATTGTTTAGATCTGCAATCATGGGACTGCATACATATCTGTTGACATCACCAGACTGAAATGTAGTGAAAGCTTTAAAACATGAGGAGAATAAGTCTAAGATGAATTCCCTGCTTAGTTTAGCAGAAGCTTATCGATGTCTAACATGAAAAAATCAAAACAGAAGTAGATAAAAACAGCCAGCAACTGAATGTGCCAAGAAAGAAAAAAATAAGGTGAAGGATCAGATGAGAAAGCAAGAATTTAGAAAATGCATGAATAAAGTTGTAAATATAGAAAACTCTTAAATAATCTCATGTCAATCAGGATCAAACTCAGGAATGGTTAAGGAGAGGTGAATTTAAACCAAAAGATAAAATGTTAGTATAAGTGGTGCAAGATAGTGGACTACGTACATGTTGGTTTACAAAGTCCATTAAACATGTGAGAGAAACAGACAAATGCAGGTTTTGTAAAACAGAATTGGAAACAGTCGCATACATTGTTGCTGGTTGTGACACACTAATGGCAGAAGGAGTGTGTACTGAAAGGCATAATACTGTGGCAAGACTGTTGCACTGGGGATTGTGCAAACATTATAATACTGAAGCAGATGAAAAACATTGGAAACATGAGTCACAAAACATTATAGAAAATGATGATGTGAGAAAACCAGATACAGTAGTCCATGAAAAGAAAACAAAAGTAGCATTGATCATTGAATTCGCTACACCCAGTGACTACAGTGTCTTATGTACAGAGAGACACAAAGTCATAAAATATCAGTTGCAAAACACAAAAATGCCAAGCAGGAACAGAAGGATGAATCACTCCCCAGTAAATAAATGCACCTATTCGGGCCAAATTCAATAAAACCAATACAGGAGTTTATTAAAGAGAATAAAACAATTGATAAGCGCTTTCATCCTGACCACTTCAGAACTTCATCAGATAATACATTTAATAACACAATCACTTTATATAGTACAGAAAAACTGGGTAAAAAATCATTAAACAATTAATACATTATTTAAACTGACACACACCCTTAAAGGAAAAGACATGTAAAAGGCTGTATTATATATGTAAAATATAAAAACTGTATAAGATGGAATAAATAGTTGGTAAAAAACTATCATTGTAGTATCAAAACATAAATAAAATGGTGCACCAACACTTCAAATCAGCCCACACTTTATTTTGTAAAGCACTTTTCGTCACTGTGGTACAGTGACTTCTTCAGACAAACTTAAAAACCATTAAGTTCAGTTTAAATAACATTTTTTTAAAGTTCCCTCATGATCCAGATCTTCCAGTCAGCACCAGCTACTAATTACTTACTGACATCATCTATTAATTACTATAACCACCGTGATATTGAATGTTGTAATATTGCCTGTCTGCTCAAACTTAAAAGTATGAGCAGATAAAGTTTATTTTTTCAGTATGTGACCAAAGTAGGTAACACATATTGATTTTTAAAGTTTTATATATTTTAAAAAACATGTATAAAATTGTGAATAACATTTTATAGTATTTACAGCTTTAATACCCTGGTGGTTATAGTAATTAATAGATGATGTCAGTAACTAATTAGTAGCTGGTGCTGATTGGAAGATCTGTATCATGGGGGAACTTTTAAAAATGTTATTTAAACTGAACTCAATGGTTTTTAAGTTTGTCTGAAGAAGTCACTGTACCACAGTGACGAAAAGCACTTTACAAAATAAACTGTGGACTGGTTTGAAGTGTTGGTGCACTTGTTTCTGTGTGCAATTAGTTTCAGTATTCTGTTTGTCGAATTTTATCAGCATGTCGTCTGGTGCTTCAAGCATTCCATCCAGCCCTAATTTATTTGGATCTGTTCAACAAACGGACAATTTGAGCATTACAGCATTGCTTAATCCTCTGTCTCAACGGATGGATACAATTGCTACCCGATTGGAGACTGTTGAAGCTCTAGGGCTAAGTCGTAGTCAAGCTTCATTATCGCCCTCACAAAGCAGAGCAGCATCTGCTTCTTTCAATCAACAACAGGAGAATAACCGTAATTTGAATGGAAGTACCACTTCCTGTTCTACTAATTTTTCCATTCCTCTTGGTCAACAGAGGCTACAAGGGTCAGTTGCGGGCCCTCCTTCCATCATGGATGAACGTAGGTGTATTTCTACAAGTGTTACAGGGCTTATTGGAGCTCCGCGGTTCAACGACTGGTTAAAAGATACAACAACATTACCAGTAGCATTTGAGCGAACTCAGGAACTACTGGCTGGTAACACTACAAATACACAGGTCAGTTTACAACCATTAGCAGAAAAATTAAAATTGTTCGACACTAAACTTTTAAAGTTAAAGAAACTACAACTGGAAGTAGTATATTTTAAACAGTGCTTGCATGAACGCATTGTGCCGAAAGGCTTAAGATACCACCAATATCCAACAGGGCTGGTTGCTGATTCTCTTTTTCACACTGAACTGCTAGCACTTTTCAATCAACAGGGTTTTGATTTATTAAATCTTATGATAAAACATTATGTCTTACAAATAGAAACATTTACTAAAGATGTTTCAGAGTTAAATGCAAACATTATTGGAAATGGTGATTTCATCAGATATGTTTGATTATGAAAGGTCATTTTCTAGCATTGACCAAATGCTAGAAAGACTAAAATTCAATAAAAATAAAAAATTACAACGTGACCGACAGGCATATAGTAATGGTACTGCAAATCCCAAACCCTCATTAGCGCAAGTTAGACATCTTGACTTGAGGGTAAATACAGCCCAACAAGACATTGTGAATTCTGTTGATGAACTAGATGACAATATTATCACTGAGGTTGGAGTGAGACGTAGTGAACGCCTACATAATAACAACAATAATACTCAACCAGAATACAATAATGACTGTTACAACAATGTTTCACAAAACAATAATGTGACTAACAATACAACTAACAATCAGGATTTTCATCATGGAAATCAAACAGGGGCCATCCTGAAGAAATTTCATCAACAACCACAGAAAAACAAACAGCGCAACAACAAGTGCAGGAGATAGCACATGGTGCATCTCCTGATGTGAACATAACTAAAAATGTAACAAGCGATTTTTATGTTTACAATTATTCTACTTGCTGTATTGATTCAGTTCTAGTTGATTTGTTAGCATAAGGTAATACTTTTGTACCAAGCAGACGGTTAGACATTACACAAACTATTTTGGATATGAAATTATATGTCAGAAAATTGAATTTGAAAATGTTGTTGGGGAATTCAAATTTCATAGACCATCCTTTCAAGGTTTTGAGTGTATATAACCCTCCACTTCACCCAGTATAAAATCTGTTCAAAAGTGTTTGTGAACTCAACTTAAGGCATATATTTGAGTCACCAAAGATGTATAACAGTAGAAGCAATTATAAAGACAATGTTTCACAAGATGAGGCTAAAGCATTACAGTACCTAAGATCTTTGCAAGTCCGAGTAGCCAAACCTGACAAAGGTGGTGGGTTGGCTATTTTTGATCTGGTTGATTATAACTCCAAAATGTGTGCCTTACTTGACAGTGATGCCTATGTGAAAGTTTCACTAAATGAAATTCATATAGCATACAGTAGAATCAGGGGTTATTTCAATGACTTATTTAGTGAAGCCAAAATTGATATAGATGTCTATAACTACATTTCATTAGGATGTCCAAGGATCCCGATTATGTTTGGCATTCCGAAGGTTCACAAAAGGATTACCAACCCACCCATGCGGCCCCTTATAGATAGCAGAGGTTCTATCACATACCCCTGTGCGAAAGTAATTGATTCTATTCTGCAGAAATATTTAAAAACCAAAGAACAAGTCTGTAAAGACTTGTGGACATTTCTGCAGAAAATCAATGAGCTACACTTTGACAATAGTGACAATTTCTTAGCAATAGATGTAAAAGATCTTTACACTTGTATACCACATCAGGAAGGAGTTGAATGGGTGAGTTCTATCCTCAGAAGGAAGGGAGCAACAACACAAGAAATCGATCTAGTATAAATATCTCTTGATATTATTCTTACTAACAATTACTTTTCGTTTGATGGTGAATTTTATCTTCAAAAAACAGGGGTCGCTATGGGTTCACCTGTCGGTGCTAGTTTTGCAAACTTAGTAATGGTTTATTGGGAAAAAAAATTCATCTTTAATGATGCCCAATGATTGTACCAACTAACACGTTACACCCGCTTTTTAGATGATATTTTTATCATCTTCAAAGGTAATGCACAACAGGCTAGTGAGTTTATCAACTATTTGAACCAAACTACACATTTCTTAAAATTCACATTCAACTTCAATAATGAAAGTATTAATTATCTGGACATCAAGTTGGTTAAAAATACAACCAATGGAGGACTAGTTTCCAAAATATTTAGAAAGAAAACTTACTGCAATTCATTTTTGCATTTTACAAGCAACCATTTGTTTGCACAAAAAAGATCTATTGGAAAGGACAGTTAATAAGAGCAGCTAGGATGGTTTCACTTGATAATGATTTTATTAATGAATGTCAGTTACTTGTGACAATGTTACAACAACGAGGGTATCCAGTTGAATTAATTGATTCACTGGTCAAGGAAGTCAGAATTAAAAGATTCAATGGTGTAGTTAAACCTATACTTAATGGCAACAGTACACTAAGCAATATATTGAATACCCCCTCTAGTCAAATAACACAAGAAGTTGGACAAATTGTAGTCGCAACTAATGACAATTCAAATACTAACTACAATTGCAGTTTTATAACAATGTACATTAAAGATAGTCCTAAAATAAGAACTATCTTGTACAGAAATTGGGAATTCATCAGTAACAATGGTTTTCCTTGTTGAGAAACTAGGACCCCATCCCAACTTGATATTCAGGAGGGGCATTAACCTTAAGAACATACTATAAAGTAAAAAAGTAGTAATATTTGGTAGAAATGTAGGTATGAACATTTGTGGAGCCTACAAGTACTGTAAATATATGGACATAAGGACCACGTTCACAATCCGGGAACGGAAGTTCAGTCTTCACACTAGATTTGACTGTAATTCTAAATCCGTAGTCTATCTAGCATCATGCACGTCATGCATGGCATTTTATATTGGGAAGACGGACCGACGGTTCCATGACAGAGTCTATGAACACATCTATGATATAGAAAAACAGCAAACAACAAATGCTTTAGCAAAACATGTAATGTTAAACGGAGGATACAAATTCAAGTTCAAAATAATAGACCAGATACTAACTGACCATAGAGGGGGTCCCATATCTCTCATTTTAGAAGAATGAGAATTAATTTGGCAGATGCGCCTTAACGCATTCTTTAATCCAGGCCTAAATGAATGTTGTAATATTGCCTGTCTGCTCAAACTTAAAAGTATGAGCAGATAAACAAAAGTTTATTTTTTCAGTATGCGAACAAAGTAGGTAACACATATTGATTTTTAAAGTTTTATATATTTTAAAAAACATGTATAAAATTGTGAATAACATTTTATAGTATCTACAGCTTTAATATCCTGGTGGTTATAGTAATTAATAGATGATGTCAGTAACTAATTAGTAGCTGGTGCTAATTGGAAGATCTGTATCATGAGGGAACTTTTAAAAATGTTGTTTAAACTGAACTCAATGGTTTTTAAGTTTGTCTGAAGAAGTCACTGTAACACAGTGACGAAAAGCGCTTTACAAAATAAACTGTGGACTGGTTTGAAGTGTTGGTGCACTTGTTTTTGTGCACAATTAGTTTCAGTATTCTGTTTGTCAGATTTTATAAATAAAATGGTGTTTAAAAATACATAAATAATGAATAAATAATTATTTAAAACAGTGTTATCTTTCTAAGGCTTTTAATTTTAAAAGTGAGCTGATAGAAATGTGTTCATTTAAGCCTGGCCAACTAAATGCATTAAGATGCAGTTGCCAGTAAAGCTCCCTCCTTTCTAGTAAAAGAGACCAGACCCCACCTCAAGGTTCTGTTTTAATATTATCAATGACAGTAAAATGAAAAGAATGATCAGTATTTTCCATTATGTGTTTGCTAAGTGCATTTGTATCTTCATACAAGTGCTCATAGAAATGCTTTTTTAATTTACGGTCCATTTTTCCAATATAAAAACAGCTACAACAATTACATAGAGCACAATAAATAATCCTTTCAGATCCACAATTGTATTTTTGATGAAGTTTTACTTCAATGTTGTTTATCAGAAGAGTGCTACCTTCCTTAATGTGTTTACAATAGTTACACATGGCACACTTTTTCATGTGCCCAACATTCATTCCATTTGGTTTCATCTTAAATATATTCTTTAAGTTTCTGCCCTTCTTAAATACTATGGCAGGATGTAAATCAATAAATGGTCTAATGGCGTTTTCATGATTTAATATGGACCAATTATTTTCTAAGATTTTTCTTAATGTATAACTGTCATTAGTGTATATGATAATGAAAGACGTCTTATAGTCCCTTTTTATTTCTTGGTTCTCCACATTTAAGCATTGAGTGGAGTTGTTGATACTGGTGATGCTGGTGTCAATATCTGATAGTAAAGGACTAGAATGACCTCCCTCCTTTTTGTTTACTACTTCCAACATAATATCAGTTATAAATTTGTACGGATAGCCTCTCCTTGAAAACATGGATTTCAAATTGTCACATTCATTGACAAAAATCATCCATCACTGAAACCATTCAGGCTGCCCTAACAAATTGTCCCTTTACAATGGCTTTTTTTCTGTTTCAGTGGATGTGTACTTGAATAATGGAGTAAGGAGTTGGAGTAGGTTTCTTTTCTTTATATTTTTGAAACAAACTTATTGTTTGTATAATCTTTAATGAGAAGAACATCTAGAAAGGGCAACTGGCCCATAGTATAATTATGTGTGAATTTCAAAAATGTAGTAGTAGAATCCATATAAGAAATTAATTCACTGATGTGTTCGAGGGGTCCATCCCACAAAATAAAAATGTCATCCAGGAACCAGGTGTAACACTTTACATAACTGAACATCGGACTGTTGAACAAAAACTTCTTTTCCCATTGGGTGATAACAATATTTGCATACAGGCCCCCACAAGAAGAACCCATTGTCACCCCCTCCTGTTGCAGACATATTTCACGGTTAAAATAAATGAAGTTGTTTTTCAAAACAAGTTCAAGTAAGTGTGTATAAACTTGGACATTGTTGTGTTCAACTACTTTTTCATATAAGTACGCTGAAAACCATTCCAGGCCTATGTTATGGGGAATAACAGAATATAAATCTTTGATGTCAATAGTCAAAAGGACATACCAGTTTTAAATGGAGTATTGCTAATGAGATGTAAAAACTCCATGAGTCCTTACATATATGGGTTTCAAAAAATACCAGTTCGTTAAGTCTAATGTTTAGGAGTTTTGCGAATGGGTGGGTAATGGAACCCTTTGCATCCACAATGGGTCTCATGGGTGGCTGTTCGAGGTTTTTATGCAGTTTTGGTAACTCAAACATCACTGACATCCTGGGATATGACACTGTGAGAAAGTTTAACTCTTCAGTGGTGATGGACCCCTCTATAAATAAATCCTGTAACTCGTTCTTAATTCTGTTGTATGCTGTGTATAATTCATTCAAGGAGGATTTTGCATATGTTTTCCCATTCAAAATAAGTCCACAGCTGGATATTACAGACATCAGTCATACACTATTACTGACATTACAGCACATGTGAGAGATGCACATCAGTCATACACTATTACTGACATTACAGCACATGTGAGAAATTTACATCAGTCATGCACTATTACTGACATTACTGCACACGTGAGAGATGTACATCAGTCATACACTATTACTGACATTACAGCACGTGAGAGATGTACATCAGTCATACACTATTACTGACATTACAGCACATGTGAGAAATTTACATCAGTCATGCACTATTACTGACATTACTGCACACGTGAGAGATGTACATCAGTCATACACTATTACTGACATTACAGAACATGTGAGAGATGTACATCAGTCATACACTATTACTGACATTACAGCACGTGAGAAATTTACATCAGTCATGCACTATTACTGACATTACTGCACACGTGAGAGATATACATCAATCATACACTATTACTGACATTTCTGTACACGTGACAGATGTACATGGGAATCTTGAGGCAATGTTACAACTGCCTCATGTACACAGACAACCCTCTCCTCCTCCAAAAAATTCCAACACATGTGAGAGATGCAACCATATAGCCAAACTGGAGGCTAAGCTCTCTCAACACAGTACTGGCGAAACCTGTCAGGAGGAGAAGGAAACCACACTCACTACAATTCCAGTCTCACATAGACCTACCACGACAGCAAACCAAACACATAAACACACAAAAACATACTCGGAGGCTCTAAATAAAAATCTGCCTAAGCAGCAAAGACCTCCAAAGCAGACACCCAAGCAACCGCTACCCCAAAACAAAACACGTGCAACACATAGCTCACAAAGCCAGTGTGCTGAACAGTCACAGCCCTTAAGGCTAAACAACACACCTGATACACTTGTAATAGGTGACTCTATCATCAGGCACACTGACGTCCCGCTCACCAGGCTGAATAAGGAGAAGGTCACGGTGAGCTGCCTGTCGGGCGCTAGGATCCGCCACATAACACAAGCACTCAGGTCACTCCAAGGGAAGTACAAATATGACTCAGTCATTGTCCATGCTGGTGTGAATGACCCGAGACGTACCTCCCTGGACTACATGAAAAGAGACATAGAGGAGCTCTCTGAGCATGTGGCCCAGGCCGGTATGACCCTGACCTTGAGTAGCATCTTACCCTCACCAAGAATGATGCCACAATATGAAGACAAGATGATCAATTTGAACAATTGGCTTAAGTATTGGTGTCATTCAAAGTGGATCCAATGCCTGTCAGCCTGGGAGGATGACATGCTTGACAAGCCACGATGCTTTGCTAGGGACGGCTTGCACCTGTCACCCCTGGGCTTTTGGATATTGCCAAAGGCTCTTGCTACCCCCATAGTGCCTTTTTTAGGAAAGGCTCAAAAGACAAACCCACCTCCATAGGTATCACAAGGGATAAGAAACTAAGAGTAATGCTACTCAACGCCAGAAGTCTAAACCTCAAGATGCATGCACTCGAAACTCTCCTTAGCATGGAGAACATTGATATCTGTGCAGTAACAGAAACCTGGTTCAAGGCTCCTAGAGCACCCCAGCACTACCAGGTTATACCTCATACCATGCTTTTCGGCCCCAAAACTTGGACCGAACCAGAAAAGGAGGGGGAGTATCAATATTCGTCAAAGATACCCACACCTCCAGGTTGGTGGCACAGCACAAAGAATCAGAGACTATCCATGTGCAACTAACAGTGGGTAAAACTGACTTCCAGTTTATAGCCTGCTACAGACCACCCTCCCAAACCCAGGAATCCCACTCGGCCTTCCTGAGAACACTGGAAAATATGAAGGTCTCTCCAAACACCATTATATTGGGCGACTTCAACTACCCAAACATAGACTGGGAGCATTACTCTAGCTCCAACACCCTAGCTCAAAGGTTCCTAGAATTTATAAACTCAAATGCTATGGAACAACTTGTTACCACTCCCACAGGAGGGGAAAACATACTGGACCTGATCATCACCAACATGGGGACTCTATGCTCCAGACCAGAAGTGTATCCCTCACTGGTAAGATCAGACCATAAACTAATCTCACTGGATATTCACATCCCGACCCCAGCCCCTGCCCAGAAAACCACAGTGAAAAACTTCTCTAAAGCAAATTTCACACTCCTCAAAACCGAGGTGGGATCCTTCAAAGCCCCTGGGCCTGTGGAAAATATGGCCCAGACCGCAGAATCCTTTATAAACGCATTCTATGAACACCTTCAGGAATGCATGGATCATGCAATCCCAAATAAATTCAAGACCCAATCCTCCAAAGGCAGACGTCCTGTCTGGTGGACCCCAGCCATAAACAAACTATACAATAGAAGGAGGAAGCTACTACATGATAGAGCAAAATCCCAAAAAGGGAAGGCATCTCTGATTAGTGTTAGCAAAAAACTACGGGCACTCATAAAATCGTCTAAGGCCAGCTTCGAGAGAAAAATTGCACAGGACACTAAGGATAATCACAAGGCTTTCTTTAGTTATGTTAGGAACCTGGGTGGGAATTCCCAGATATGCTCAGAATTAGTCCAAAATGACAAAAAATACACCAAACCCGCAGACATTGCCAACATCCTAGCTGACAGGTTCAGAGCAAACTTCTCGCCCCCCTCCCCACCAAAAGGGCAAATATCTATCCCAGCAGAATGCTGCCCCCCTGACATCTCAGATGCTCAGGTAAGAGCCGCCCTCTCCAAAGCAAAAAACACAGCAGCAATGGGACCAGACGGTGTCCCGGGCTGCGTCCTACATGAACTCCAAGAAGAGCTAAACCCAAACATAAAACTACTGTTCAATCTCAGCCTCACCACAGGATATGTACCCAAAGAGTGGCGTACAGCAACAGTGGTCCCTCTCCACAAAGGTGGTGCCTCAACGGATCCTGGAAACTATCGCCCCATAAGCCTGACTAGCTTGGTCTGCAAAGCTATGGAAAGGATCATCATGGACCTCATAAAAAAATATATTGGGGACCTACAGACACTGGATCCTATCCAGTTCAGCTTTGTTAAGGGCAGATCCTGCCTCTTAAACCTGGTCGATTTCTTTGAAACAGTCACCAAGGCCATTGACGAGGGGAAGGTGGTCCACACAGCCTACATGGACCTCAGAAAAGCCTTCGATACAATACCCCACTCGGGCATTATAGATAAGCTCACCAGCTTAAATATAAACCCCTATGTCACTAGATGGGTTGCAAACTGGTTCAAGGACAGAACCCACATGGTTAGAATTGCTGGAGCCATGTCAGACTCCAAAGCAGTTACAAGTGGCGTCCCACAAGGCTCAGTCCTGGGACCTCTCCTGTTCGGTATATATTTCTCGGAGGTACAGGCCAACACGGAAGGACTGTGGCTGACCAAGTTCGCAGATGACTGCAAACTGGGCGCTATAATCGATTCTCCAGCCGACACAAGCATCCTCCAAAAGGGCCTCATAGAAACAGACAACTGGTGCCAGAGCCATGGCCTCAAACTAAGCGCCAAAAAGTGTATAGTCATCCCCTTTGGCAAAAACAAAGTGCCCACAAATTACCACATAGGTGGTAATCCATTAAGTACGGAAGAAGTAATTAGGGACCTGGGGACCCAAGTTGATAGCAATCTCTCATTTGACAACCACATGGCCAAAGTGGTTAGAAAAACATTTTATATAGCCCACCTAATCATGAAGGGATTCACATCTAGATCAGGGGAGGTCATCGTGCCTCTTTACTCATCCCTCATCAGGCCCATAATTGAGTACAATGCCCCTTTAGGGATGTACCTTACCAGACACCTGCAGCAACTGGAAAGACCCCAAAAATACCTCACCAAGAGGATCAAAGGGCTCAAACAGATGCCATATGCTGCCCGGTTAAAAAAACTCCAGCGCCACTCAGTGGCATACCGCCTGCTCAGAGGCGATCTGTGCCTGACGTATAAAGCCATGTCCAACCCAGAATTAATGGACATGCTGCATCTCAGAAAATCCAAATCCCATCGAGCTACGCTCGAGACTTGAACCTCAGCACTGAAATAAATAGGACATGCTGGAGGGACAGATTCATAACCCAGAGGCTCCCTTCACTCTGGAATAAAATCCCAGTTCAGGTTAGGCAGAGTCCCTCATTGACTCCCTTCAAGAGGAATCTAGATGAGTGGATAGGGGATCGTAGGTTTACCCCGGGTATCACTTCTGTGTCACTGTTAGACAGAGGCACAGTATTCTAACCTCGAAAAAGGGCATAGCAAAATTAATTTAAAATGGGTGGCGAAAGCCAAACACACTCTGGCTAGGCTTATAAATGCCCTAGGGCAGATAGCCTAGTATGAACCTATGAACCTATGAATCAGTCATACACTATTACTGACATTACTGTATACGTGAGAGATGTATATCAGTCATACAATATTACTGACATTACTGTACATGTGAGAGATTTACATAAGTCATACACTATTACTGACATTACTGCACACGTGAGAGATGTACATCAATCATGAACTATTACTGACATTACTGCATACATGAGAGATGTACATCAGTCATACACTATTACTGACATTACTGCACATGTGAGAGATTTATATAAGTCATACACTATTACTGACATTACTGCACATGTGAGAGATGTACATCAGTCATACACTATTACTGATATTACTGCACATGTGAGAGATGTACATCAGTCATGCACTATTACTGACATTGCTGCACACATGAGAGATGTACCTCAGTCATACACTATTACTGACATTACTGCACATGTGAGAGATGTACATCAAGCCATGCACTATTACTGACATCACTGCACACGTGAGAGATGTACATCAGTTATACACTATTACTGACACTACTGCACATTTCAGAGATGTACATCTGTCATACATGATTACTGACATTACTGCACATGTGAGAGATTTACATAAGTCATACACTATTACTGACATTACTGCACATGTGAGAGATGTACATCAGTCATACATTATTACTGACATTACTGCACATGTGAGAGATTTACATCACTCATACACTATTACTGACATTACTGCATACGTGAGAGATGTACATCTGTCATACACTATTACTGACATTACTGCACATGTGAGAGATGTACATCAGTCATGCACTATTACTGACATCACTGCACACGTGAGAGGTGTACATCAGTCGTTCAATATTACTGACATTACTGCACACGTGAGAGATTTACATCAGTCATGCACTATTACTAACATTACTGCACATGTGAGAGATGTACATCAGTCATGCACTATTACTGACATTACTGCACACATGAGAGCTGTACATCAGTCATGCACAACTACTGACATTACTGCACACATGAGAGATGTACATCAGTCATACACTATTACTGATATCACTGCCCATGTGAGAGATGTACATCAGTCATGCACTATTACTGACATTACTGCACACGTGAGAGATGTATATCAGTCATACATTATTACTGACATTTCTGTACACGTGAGAGATGTATATCAGTCATACACTATTACTGACATTACTGTGCACGTGAGGGATGTACATCAGTCATACACTATTACTGACATTACTGCACACGTGAGAGGTGTACATCAGTCATACACTATTACTGACATTACTGCACACGTGAGAGATTTACATCAGTCATGCACTATTACTAACATTACTGCACATGTGAGAGATGTACATCAGTCATGCACTATTACTGACATTACTGCACACATGAGAGCTGTACATCAGTCATGCACAACTACTGACATTACTGCACACGTGAGAGATGTACATCAGTCATACACTATTACTGATATCACTGCCCATGTGAGAGATGTACATCAGTCATGCACTATTACTGACATTACTGCACACGTGAGAGATGTACATCAGTCATACACTATTACTGACATTTCTGTACATGTGAGGGATGTATATCAGTCATACACTATTACTGACATTACTGTACATGTGAGGGATGTACATCTGTCATACACTATTACTGACATTATTGCCCACGTAAGACATGTACATCAGTCATACACTATTACTGACATTACTGTACATGTGAGAGATGTACATCTGTCATACACTATTACTGACATTACTTCCCATGTAAGGCATGTACATCAGCCATACACTATTACTGATATTAATGCACACTTGAGAGATGTACATCAGTCATATACTATTACCGACATTACTGCATACATGAGAGATGTACATCAGTCATACACTATTACTGACATTACTGTACACGTGAGAGATGTACATCAGTCATACACTATTACTGACATTACTGCACATGTGAGAGATTTACATAAGTCATACACTATTACTGACATTACTGTACACGTGAGAGATGTACATCAGTCATACACTATTACTGACATTACTGCACATGTGAGAGATTTACATAAGTCATACACTATTACTGACATTACTGTACACGTGAGAGATGTACATCAGTCATACACTATTACTGACATTACTGTACATGTGACAGATGTACATCAGTCATACACTATTACTGACATTTCTGCACATGTGAGAGATGTACATCAGTCATACACTATTACTGATATTACTGCACATGTGAGAGATGTACATCAGTCATACACTATTACTGATATTAATGCACATGTGAGAGATGTAAATCAGTCATACACTATTACTGACATTACTGCACACGTGAGAGATGTACATCAGTCATGCACTATTACTGACATTACTGCACATGTGAGAGATTTACATAAGTCATGCACTATTACTGACATCACTGCACACGTGAGAGATGTACATCAGTCATACACTATTACTGACATTTCTGTACACGTGAGAGATGTATATCAGTCATACACTGTTACTGACATTACTGTACATGTGAGGGATGTACATCAGTCATATACTATTACTGACATTACTGCACATGTGAGAGATGTACATAAGTCAAACACTATTACTGACATTACTGCACATGTGAGAGATGTACATCAGTCATGCACTATTACTGACATCACTGCACACGTAAGAGATGTACATCAGTTATACACTATCATGTTTTGATTAACAATTAATAATTATAATTATTAATTAATAATTATTATTAATAATTAATTAATATAGATTATTAACTTCTCTAGACTGTTAGTAGTATTTGACATTAGGGTAGTGGTCAGGTCAGGCTTTAGTTGCTTGCTGGTAGTATTTGGTATAGGGGTAGTAGTCAGGCCTAACTTTAATTGCTTTTTCATACTCTTTGGTATGTGATAGTAGTCAGGCTTGGCTTTAGTAGTTTTCTAGTAGTATTTGGTATAGGGGTAGTATTCCAGCATGAATTTAGTAGCTTGTTAGAAGCATTTGGTATAGGTTTAGTGGTCAGGTCTGAATTTAGTAGCTTGTTAGTAGTACTCGGTATTGGGGTAGTGGTCAGGCTTGTCTCTAGTAGCTTGTTAGCAGCATTTGCTATAAGACTAGTGGTCAGGCTAGGCTAGGTTTTAGTAGCTTGGTAGTAGTATTTGGTACAGGAATAGTGGTCATGCCTGAATTTAGTAGCTTTTCAGTAGTATTTCATACAGGGGTAATGGTCAGGCCTGGCTTTAGTAGCTTGTTAGCAGTATTTGGTATAGGGTTAGTGGTCAGCTCTTTATTTAGTGACTTTATTAGTAGTATTTGTTATATGGGTAGTGGTCAGGCCTGGCTTCAGTAGCTTGCTAGTAGTATTTGGTATAAGAGCAATGGTCAAGCATTACTTTAGTGGCTTGTTAGTAGTATTTGGTATAGGGGTAGTGGTCAGGCCTAGATTTAGTAGCTTGCTCACAGTATTTGGTATGGGGTAGTATTCAGGCCTGGTTTTAATAGCTTGCTAGTAGTATTTGGCATAGGTGTAGTGGTCAAGCCTGACTTTAGTAGATTGTTGGTAGTATTTTTTAAAGCGGTAGTGCTCAGGCCTGGCTTTAGTAGCAAGTTAGGAGTATTTGGTATTGGGGTGGTGGACAGCCTTGGCTCTAGTAGCTTGTTAGTAGCATTTGATATAGGGGTAGTGGTCATACCTGGCTTTAGTACCTTGGCAGTAGTACTTGGTATAGGGGTTGTGGTCAAGCTTGGTTTTCATAGCTTGTTAGTAGTATTTGGTATAGGGGTAGTGGCCAGCCCTGGCTTTAGTAGCTTGTTCATAGCATTTCATATGGGTTAGTGCTCAGTCCTGGCTTTAGTAGGTTGTTAGCGGTATTTGGTATACGTGTAGTGGTCAGGTCTGACGTTAGTTGCTTGAAGGTAGTATTTGTTATAGGAGTAGTGATCAGGCCTGGCTTTCATAGCTTATTAGTAATATTTGGTATAGAGGTTCATAGGTTCCTAGCAGTGTACTACTAGGCTAATGGCCCTGAAGCCTTTACAAGCCTAGCCATAGGATTACCCTGGCATAGTGCCACCTGACCTTAGTTCCAGTGCCTCTGTCAAGTAGAGCCACTGGTGTTATCCCCAGGGTTAATTTTCTGTTTCTCATCCACTCATCAAGATTTCTCTTGAAGAGGGTCAGCGAGATGCTCTGCTTGACATGTATGGGAAGTCTGTTACTTAGCATGGGGGCAGTCTCTGCGTTATGTACCTATCCCTCCAGCATGTTCTGTTAATTGTGGTAATGAGGTTGAGGTCTCTGGAGTGTGTGGTGTGGAGGGATAGGGATTTCTTTAGATGCAGCATTTCTAGTTGGCACTGAATCTGTTGGCCAGTATGCTGGCAATATCTGTTGGCTCAGTATAGGAGGAACCATTGTGCATTAGCTCAGAGCAAATCTGGGTTTTGCTGTGGAGATTCTTTACATAACTATAGAAGGCCTTGTGGTTGTCTTTAGTATCTGCTGAAATTCTGTTTTCATACATAACTTTAGGGGATTTGATGATGGATCTCAACTTTTTGTTGAGGCAGATAAGGGAGTTTTTCCAGTCTTGGGACTTCACCTTACTCTGCATCAGTTTCCTCCATCTGTTGCTGAATTTGTTTATGGCAGCAGACCACCAGATTGGCTTCCTTTTTTTGAAGGAGAGTGTCTTGGTTCTATTGGGTATGGTGAGATCCATGCATTTATGTATGTATTCATACAGTGCATTGCTGTATGATTCTGCAGTCACGCAACTATTCTCCATTTGCATGGGTGCCGTGAAGTTAGCCAC
The DNA here is from genome assembly GCF_019279795.1 of Protopterus annectens. NCBI lineage: Eukaryota > Metazoa > Chordata > Ceratodontiformes > Protopteridae > Protopterus > Protopterus annectens. The sequence continues at coordinate 1,193,393,984 of NC_056737.1, forward strand.
CTCTATTTTTAGGATCCCAAAGTTAGCTTTGGAGAAGTTTTTCATGGTGTTTACCTTTGCTAGGGGGGAGAGAGGGATGTGGATTTCCAAGGTTATTAGCTTGTGGTTGGATCTAACCAGGGAGGAGCTAACTATTGGTGTAGAGCAATGGTCGCCCATGTTAGTAATGACCAGGTCAAGGATGTTGCTACCTCTAGTGGGGGTAAAAATGAGCTGGTCCAGGGCATTGGAATTAATGAAATCCAGGAAACATTGGGCAAGTGTATTGGTACATGAGTAGTTTACCCAGTTAATGGAGGGGTAGTTGAAGTTGCCTAATAAGAGAGTGTTAGGTTGGACCCTAATATTCTCCAAGATGCTTAGAAACGTGGAGTGTGAGTCTTGGGACATGGTTGGGGACCTATATCGGGCTATGACCTGAATCGCTGTCTCACTGAATGTTAGCTGCACCTGAAATATCTCTGATGCATTATGTTGGGCTACCAGTCTGGAGGTGTGCGCATCCTTTATGAATATAGACACACCCCCACCTTTGGAGCTTCAGTCTAAGTTCTGTGGCCGAAAGGTATGGAATGAGTTATAGCCTGGTAGTGCAGGGGTGCTTTCTGGTGCCTTGAACTAGGTCTCTGTTACAGCACAAATGTCAATATTCTCCATTTTAAGGAGTGCTTCGAGTGAGGGCATTTTGAGATTTAGACTTCTTGCATTGAGCAACACGACCCTCAGATTGCATTTGTTTGTAGCTGTTAGGGTGGTAATTTGGTCTTTGGAACACCTCCTAAAAAAGGCACTATAGGGGTGGCAAGAGCCTTGGCCAGTATATGGAAGCACAGGGATGACAGATGCAGGCCATCTCTAGCAAGGCATCGAGGTCTGTCAGTCATGTCATCCCAGGCAGACAGATACTGGATCCCCTTAGAATGACACCAGAAACTTAGCCAATTTTTGAAATCTATCATTTTGTGCTTGTACTGTGGTATCATTCTGGGTGATGGTAGGATGCTGCTCAGGGCTAGGGTCATACCCACCTGGGCTACATAATCCAAGAACTCCTCCATATCTCTTTTCATGTAGTCCAGTAAGGTACGTCTCAGGTTATTCACACCCACATTTACAATGACAGAGTCATATTTGTACCTGTTGTTGAGCGACCTGAGTGCATGCATTATGTGTTGGATCCTGGCACCTGATAGGCAGCTGACTGTTACTTTCTCCTTATTCAGCCTAGTGAGTGGGACATTAGTGTGCCTCACTATCAAGTCACGTATGACTAGGGTGTTGGGCATGCTGTTTTGCCTTAAGGGCTTTGGTTGAGTGGCACACTATTTAGAAGAGTTATGTGTCTTGTGATTATTGTTATGTTGTGGTAGTTGAGTGCGTTTCTGCCTTGGAGGTCTCTGCTGCTTGGGTAGATTTTTATTGAGAGCCTCTGTGGTGGTGGGTGTGTGGTTTGTGTTTTTATGTGAAGGCAGTGCTGGTGTGTGTTCCAAAGGGCTATGTATTCCATGTGGTGTAGAGCAAGTGTTGACCTTCTCCTCTTGACCAGCTATTCCGCTCTTGGCTGGAGAGTGTGTGGCTTCTAGTTTGGATACATAAGTGCATCTCTCGCAAGTCTGAGTGTTGGAAGGTAAGAGGAGATGGTTGTCAGTGTACATGAGGCAGTTGCTACATTACTTCAGGATGCCCAAGTACACCAGGTTAGTAGGAGAAAGCACAGGGAACTGACCTTTAGACATGCCTGGTGGGGTGGACATTGATAATAAGAACTAGATCTGTTTCCTTGTAGAAAGTTTAGTGCTGGTAGCACTTGTGTGCTACAATAATTGCTACAAGAAGTCTGGTAAAGTGCTAGACTAATAATCTAGTATAAGTGCAGGAGAGGAGAGAACTAGTAGATATAAGGGAAAAATTGAAGAGCTGGCTCTGGCACCACTCAGAAGCTTTCAAACAGTCCTGGATACAGCAAGTCTGTATCTGGACTAGACTAGTTACAGGAAAGGATGGAAACAAGAGCAAACGTGGGCTTTTAAACCAGAAAGTTGAGACAGATGGAAAAACTGTCCAAATGGCCAATAAACTACAATTTCTGGGCCAGAAACAACTCATCTTGTGGTAGGTAGGCTATCTAGTGCTTACCATTCCCACTGATAAGCTAGAAGGCTTCCGTCCAACACAGAAAGGCTTGGGGGGCTCAGAAGCTTATAGTCTTGGACACAGCAAATCTGTATCTCGACTAGACTTACAACAAAGGGGGGAAACAAGCTTAGAATTGTTTTTCTTTTTTTAGTAAAGTAGATAAGGAGAAAGTTGGAACAGAAGTTAATTCAAAGTTAAGAATCTAAGTTGGTGGGCTTTCACAAATTTTGTCTCTCTATTAGGTAGAATGAACTAATGACACTAGATTGGGAGGAGTGTCCCAGATCAAATATACAGTATGGGCGGGCAACAGCAAAACCACCAAGTATACGACTAAGACAACAATGGAGGGAACTATTACAGCTATTAGCTGTAGCCACTAAATGAAGGTTTTAAACAGATAAAGGAGCAAGGAGACTCTAGAGAATGCTTTTAACTGCAAACAAATCAGTTATATGATACCTGACTAGAACACAGAAACCTCAAAAAATCAAAAATGCACAGAAAAGCACGGATAGAGCACTCACCAATAGAAAATAAAACTCTCAGTATGAAAAAAAAAAGTTTACAGTTAAGTAATTCAGTAAACATGCAATTAGAGTAATGAAACAGTATCTAGCAATGAAAAATACAGATTAAACAGTATAAAACAGTACATAAATGCAGTGAAATAGTAAAAAAAAACTTTATAACAGTGTAAAATGCAGTAGATTAACTGTATAGCACAATTATAATTGTTACAGAAGTGCGATTCAATGAAATAAGTGTAAGAAATAACTTATCCTGCTCTTGGAATCTTAAGGAATTTCTGCTTAGTCTCAGTAATGAATCACAATCCACAGCCTGGTAAATACAAGCACAGCCTTTACAGACACAGGGTTTATATACCAGAAAGGATGGAAGAATCAAGAAGATCGAATTACTACTCAGTCCTACTAGCCCCTGCTATTACCCAATCACTCGTGCTACAGAAGGTCAGGAAACCCTGTTACTCTCAATAATAATGAAGACAGCAGACTATGAACAGAAAATGGCTGCCAAAAACACAGGAAACTCAACAAACAAAACTACCAGGCTTGGACAACAGCCGGCCTCTATCAAGATTATGCCACCTGAGCAGACCACAGAAACCTCACGATAAATGCATAGAAAGAGCACTCACAAAGAGAAAATACAAGTCTCAGTATGAAAAAGCAGTTTACAGTTTAGTAATTAAATAAAAATGCAATTATCGTAATAGACACTATTACAGCAACTAGCTGTAGCCACTAAATGAAAGTTTTAAACAGATAAAGGAGCAAGGAGACTCTAGAGAATGCTCTTAACTGCAAACCAATCAGTTATATGACTAGAACACAGAATCATCAAAAAAATCAAAAATGCACAGAAAAGCACTGATAGAGCACTCACAAACAGAAAATACAACTCTCAGTAAGAAAATGCAGTTTACAGTTAAGTAATTCAGTAAACATGCAATTAGAGTAATGGAACCATATCTAGCAATGAAAAATACAGTTAAAACAATATAAAACAGTACATAAATGCAGTGAAACAGTAAAAAAAGCTTTATAAGAGTGCAAAATGTATTAGATTAACTGTATAGCACAATTATAAGTGTTGCAGAAGTGCAATTCAATGAAATAAGTGTAAGAAATAACTTATCCTGCTCTTGGAATCTTATGGAATTTCTGCTTAGTCTCAGTAATTAATCACAATCCACAGCCTGGTAAATACAAGCCAAGGTAGTGGCCAAGCTTGAGTTTAGTAGCTTGTTAGTAGTATTTGGCATAGATGTAGTGGTCAGGCCTGGCTTTTGTAGCTTGTTAGCAGTATTTGTTATAGGGTTAGCAGTCAGGCCTGAATGTAGTAGCTTATTAGTAGTATTTGTTATAGTGGTAGTGGTTGGGCTTAGCTCTAGTAGCTTGTTAGTAGCATTTGATATAGAGGTAGTGGTCAGGCCTGGCTTTAGTAGCTTGGTAGTAGTATTTGGTAGAGCGGTAGTAGTTAGGCCTGGCTTTAGTACCTTATTAGCAGTATTTGACATAGGAGTAGTGTTTAGGCCTGGTTTAGTAGCCTGTTAATAGCATTTGGTATAGGACTAGTTGTGTAATTGTCAGGCCTGGCATTAGTAGCTTGGTAGTACTATTTGGTATAGGGGTAGTGGTTAGGCCTGACTTTAGTATCTTATTAATAGTATTTGGTACAAGAGTAGTGGTCATGCCTGGCTTTAGTAGTCTGTTAGTAGTTTTTGGTATATGAATAGTGGTCAGGCCTGGCTTTTAGTAGCTTGTTAGTACCATTTGGTATGGGGTATTCTTCTTGTGGCAACAGGTATAAGTATAGGACTAAAATACATAAGGTCCAAGGTTTGAATACAGAAGATTCCTGCTGGAAGGACAGATTTATCTCCCAGCAACTGCCACATTTTGGAACAGGCAACCAATTTATGTGAAATACAGCACCTTTATGACACTGTTCAAGAGGAATGTGGATGAGTGGATGAGCACCATAAATTCTTACAGGGGATAGCACCTACAACCTTCCTGGACAAGGGTGGTCATCACTAAATGCAATCTTGGGTATTGACTAGTACGTCTACTCTATTACATTGGATTGAAATGGCTAGGCTTAAAACAACCTCATGGGCGATAGCCTAGTTATCTCCTATAATCCTATGATCCTATGGTAGTGGTCAAACCTGGCTTTACTAGCTTGTTAATGACTTTTCATAAGAGTTTAGGGTTATTTTGGTGTCTCTTCTATAGGCTGAAATAGCGATAGTCTACTATCTCCTCCCAGGCTGATAGGTATCATTCCCCCTTATGACATCAGAAGTTAAGCCAATTGTTAAGGTCAATAATCTTTTGTCTGCATTGTTTTGACCATAACATAATTGGAAAAATGTACTGATGCCTTACAAAACAATGTACCAGGTGCACTTTACATTTGGAAGATAGATATTTCTTCCTTATTGTTGAAAAAGAAGTTACATACTCACTGTAACGTTCCATCTGAGTAGTTCTACTTAATTTGTCTTCAACCTGTGGGTTCCGGATCTGTATCGGATCTGAGCCGGCAAATTCACTAGCATGTGCTCCAAGCTCCAAGCTCCTCCCCTTATGCATAATACACCTCCACTACCTTCCAACCTCCAGATTGAGTTTCCTGGCCCTTATACTGAGAAGCTGACCTGACGAATACTTTATGACCTAGAACTGCAGCCTACTGGCTGTTCATATGATAAGGTCAAGGGGAAGGAGGGAGGGACGGTTGAAGACAAATGAAGTAAAACTACTCAGATGGAACATTATGGTGAGTACATAACTTCTTTATCTGAAGTAGTTTACTTCATTTGATCTTCAACCTGTGGGACAGAGTCCCCAGCTACTAAACTCCTGGGTGGCCCTCATGGAAGGATATTCCAGAGCACCACAGAACCAAAGGATGCTCTACTTCTAGAAGTCAAATCCAATTTGTAGTGAGAAGTAAAGGCATGGGATGAGAACCAAGTAGCTGCAGAAGAAATATCATCCAATGAGACTCTAGACCAAAAGGCTGCAGAAGTAGCCATCGACCTAGTGGAATGAGCTTTTACCTTACTCTGAGGAGATAGACCTGAAGGATGCACAAGGAAATCCACCTAGCAATAGTGACCTTAGAGATAGGTTTACCCAGAAAAGATTTAGAAAAGGACACAAACAATTGATCAGATTTACGTAAGTTTTTAGCCCTGTGTAAATAAAATCATAACTGCCTATGAACATCCAACAAGTGGAGTTTGTATTCCATTTTGTTAGCAAAGTTTGGGAAGAAAACAGGTAAGTTAATGGTCTGATTGATGATAACTTGTGATGCAACCTTAGGAAGAAATGATGGATTGGTCCAAAGAGAAACCCTATCTTTATGGAAAATCATATATGAAACTTTAATGGACAAAGCTTGCAGTTCTGAAACCCTTTTAGCAGAGGTAATAGCTACCAGGAATGCTGTTTTCCAAGATAAGAACTTAAGATCTGTAGTTGCAGCAGGTTCAAAAGGTGGAGTGACCAAAGCATGAAGAACCATAGTAAGGTCCCATGGAGGAACAGGATCCTTGACCAGTGGGCATAATAGGAAAGTACCTTTAATAAAGGCTTTACACAGTCTTGAAGAGGCCAGGGAGGCAGAATTCTCACCCACGTGAAGATGAGAGGTGGCAGGTAATTGGACTTTGATAGTAGAACGGCTTGCTCCTTGTTGAAAAATATTGGCTAGGAAGTCAAGAATGGCAGAAATAGGAGCCGTGAAGGGGTCGAAACTGCTTTGAGAAGCCCAAAAAGAAAAACGTTTCCATTTGCTGAGGTAAATCTTCCTGTTTGAAGACTTATGAGCTGTCACTAGAATAGACATAACTGAAGAGGATAATCCAGAAGTCCTAGCGGTCATGGGAACTGGAGCAGCCAAGCCATGAGCTTCAAACTGTCCAGGTTCAGATGAGGAACCCCAGATGGGTGCGAAATCAGATCCTGAATGGGATCCAAGATCCAAGGCGGAGCCAGAAGATGAGACCAGAGGAAGGGAAACCATACCTGGCAAGGCCAAAATTGGGCAATGAGGATCACTTTGCTCCCCAGTCGACAAGCTTTCTGTAGACACCTCAGAATAAGAGGTATAGGGGGTAAGCATACAGAAGACCAAGAGGCCAGGCATGGACTAGAGCATCTCTGGGGGATTCCCCTGGCAGGTGGTTCAAAGCAAAAAACTTGCTGCACTTTGTGTTGGAAGGAGATGTGAAGAGATCACAGCAAGGCTGACCCCCACTCCAGAAAGATCTGCTCTGCTACTGAATGATTTAGTGACCACTCATAAGGCATCAGAATAGTTTGATTTAACCTGTCCGCTAGAATGTTGGACCGTCCCAGAATGTGCGTTGCTATGAGAAAGCGACCGGTGGAGGTCGCCCATTCCCACACTCTCGTGGCCTCACGACAAAGGGGGTAAGATCTGGCACCTCCCTGTTTTTTGATGTACCAGATCACTGACATGTTGTCTGACTGAATTGCAATGGTTCCCAGAGGAAGAAAGGCATGAAGGGCCTGCAACGCTAAAAGGTCTGCCCTCATCTCTAGAATGTTTATGTGCAAACTGGTCTCGACAGGGGACCACAGGCCTTGGACTGTCCGGCCCAAATAATGCCCCGTCAGCCAAGTTGGGTGGCATCTGTGGTCACTGCGGCTTGGACAGGGGCTGGAACAAAAGGTCGTCCCTCCAAAATTTCCGGAGAGCACATCCACCACAGGAGGGACGACCAGCAGACTCAACTGAGGTGTATTGGATATGATAATGGAAGTTCCAACAGGGAACCATTGTACCACCAATGTCCACTGCAGTACTCACATATGTAACCGGGTGCACGGAAGACAGGTTATGGTCGCAACCATTGAACCTAAGGCCCTCAACACTGGTCTTGCTGAGGGAAGATGAGAACGGTAGATCAGGGAGACATGCATCCTCAGGTTTGGTACTCTCTCCATGGTCAGGAAGATTTTGAACTGTAGTGTGTTTATCCTTGCCCCAATGTAGTCTATCACCTGGACAGGATTCAGAAGTGATTTGGATGTGTTGATTGTAATCCCCAATTGAAGAGCCAGCTTTAAGAAATAATCCCTGGTTTGAGAAAGTAGATGCCTGGTGGGAGCAGTGAGGAGCCAATCGTCCAGGTACGGATAGACCTGAATCCCCTGAAGCCTCATGTGAGCTGCTACAACTGCCATCACTTTGGTGAACACCCTGGGAGCTGTGGTGAGGCCAAAAAGGGTAGGGCTCAAAATTGGTAATGATTGGTTCCTAGCCGGAAGCGGAGAAACCTCCTGGAGCTTCTGTGCATCTTTATATGATAGTAGGCATCCTGAAAGTCTAACGAGCATGTCCAATCACTCTCTTGCAGATACGGCATGATGGACTGTAGTGTGACCATCCGGAATTTTTCTTTGGCAACTGACAGGTTCAGGGTAGATAGGTCCAGAATGGGTCTTAAGTCCCCCATTTTCTTTGACACCAAAAAGAACCTGGTGTAGATGACTGATCTGTGGGGACAGATTCAATGGCTCGTTTTTGTAGCAGCTTGGAGATTTGTCATGCTTCTGCCTCCCTTTGCATGGGTGGTACATCCGGGAGGTGTTTGGGAGGTTTGCGAGGAACCACAAAGGGGAGAGAATATCCTCTGGATATGATCTGAAGCACCCAGTGATCTGATGTTATGGACTCCCATGCTGCCAGGTGCAAGGAAAATCATCCTCCGACTGCCTCCAGAGTAGAGCAGTTGGGCAATCCCTCAGAGTTGCTGTCCTGGCCTGTCCAAGAAAGGTTCGAGACTTAAAATTCCTCGGACCCCCCCTCTGCCTCTGGGCCAGCATCTATCCTGTCCCCCTCTGCCTCTGGGGAAGAAGAGTCCTGAGTGTCCTGGGAATACTTTGACTTCTGGAACCGCATCTTTTTTTTGCCCCCTCTGATTTCAGGAAAAGGATCTTTGAGAGTCAGAGAAGTGGATTCTGACAGCAGACAGTGTCTTCCCATCCTTCTCACACTGGACTAAAGTCTCTTTGACGGTCTTACCAAAAAGAGTAGAGATGTCATAAGGGGCATTGGCAAAAGACGCCTTGAAAGGTTCCAAAAACTGACATAGTCTGAGCCGGGTATTGTGCCTCATGGACACACCAGACCCAGCAGCCCTAGCCGATCCTTTAGTAGCATGTGAGAGGAGTCACATGGACATGTTGGAGACTGCTTTTAAAGTGGCCATCCTCACGGAGAACGTGTCCCTGTCCTCTGCGACATGGACTTAGGGGGGAGACTCAGCCAGTTCTTTGATCAGGTCATGCTGGAGTCTCATGACGTGGGCCAGGTAGTTCAGCGCCCTAATAGAAAAGGTAGCTGACACATAAACCTGCTTCCCTAAGTGATCCATCATCCCTGACTTTCGGTCGCGGGATGAACTGAGGAACTCTCTTGGGCTAGTTTCTTTTTTGTGTCTGCTGCTCCCACCATAGCATCTATGGGGGAACCCTTGTTCCATGCTGGTCTATCTGATGGTGGACTCAAGATCTTATCTGGATGTTTAGGAATTGTTTTCATGGTGTCCAGCTCCTTCCACGTCCGTGAGGTGACCAGGTCCTCCAGGAGATTTGTGGGAGAGGACACCCAGGAAGTAGATGGACCCATGCCGAAAGCTTCCAGGAACACGGGATTCATGGATTCATCAGAAGAATGTTTAGGGCGGACCAACCTCCCCACTGGCATAAGATTTCCATGATGTCTCCAAAGGAGACATCATCGGGAGGTAAGCTGTGGGAACCTTCCCCATTATCCAAATCCATGTCCTCCGTGAGGGACTTGGGGGAGTCCAAGTGCTTCCTCTTACACGTATGCTTGTGAGGCATGTCTCTGGTGGGGCTCTCTGGGGGAACTCGCAAGCCACTTGTTCCTCAGGGGGAACCGCATGGGGCTCCTCGAGCATGGGCTGTCCCTCTGGTAAAATGATGGGATTCATAGACAGAGCCGAGGGAGTTGGGGCAGACTTCGAGGAAATAGTCAAGGGTCTCAATCCAGTGGGGAGAACCCTTTCTACCACGTCGAATGCTGAGGGAGAACGAGCCTTCTGGGGTACCAATAAGGAAGCCACTCTCCCCGGATCTGCCGTGAGATTCGAGCTGGGCCCAATGTGGATGGAGCTCCATCAGATTCAAGCTGGGCCCAGTGTGGATGGAGCTCCAAGTGAGAGAACTTGGCCCGACAATGCCAGAGCCGATGAAGAAAGTTCCACTCCCTTGGATCCAACACACAAGCTCCAGCTCTGACAGCCATTCGGATCCGAACTGGTCAGATCCGACATGCTCCAGGCAGCTGTCGGCATTGAGGAGACAGGTACCATCAGCACTGCCACCCTGACTAAGGTCATCCTTGGATCTGAGTACTCCGAACCCGGTAGATGGATCAGAGGAGAAATTGGTGTGAAAAAAGAAAGCAAGCTCCCTCCTCCAGAGGGAGAGATTGCTGGCAAGACCCCCATCTGGATCTGAGTATGAATGAACTTCCTCATCATTTTATCCATGTCAACTTCCAATAAGCTACCTGTGGATCTCGATGAGGCCAAGGACTCAGACCTGGCGGGTCAAGGAACCGAGGCCCTAGATGGAGGACGTGTCTCCTCTGGCTCCAGGGAAAATCTTGGAGGTTGGAGCCAGGGGAGTCACAGATCCTAGCCTGACTTTTGGCAGGAGTAGAAGGAAGGTCCAGAAACCTCTTACGTTTCTCTGGTTTGGAATGCTTGTCTGTTTTGTGGTCTCTCTCTCCTTCTTTTTGCTACTTTTCTGCTCCACTTCCACAGGCTTAAAAATTGGAGGTTGAATCTTAACCTGGGAGGGAAGAGAAGCAAGGGCAAGAGAGGAAGGAGAGGTGGCCAGAGCAGCCGCTGTGATCAAATAAGTGAATGAGGCAGCTGCCTCAGAACTGGGTAAAAGGCCTTTTAGGGCCAACTTAGACTTCCTGTCCTTTATAGCAAGTGGGTTAAAATCTGTGCAGATAGTACAATCAGTACTCAAATGGGCAATGCCCAAACACATCACACAAAGAGTGTGGGCAGCTGCAGGAGACAATTTGTGGCCACACTCAGTGCACCTTTTGAAGAAAGGCTTGGGGTCAGCCATGTCTCTACACAAGAACAATTCACACTAGAGAAGGAAAAGGAGAACAAAAAGTTACCCGTTTCCAACCCCTCACCGCACACTCAAGGCACACAGAATGCTGAGGGGGGAGGGCAAGCAATACACACTAACAAATTAACTCTAAAAACTACAGGAAATTTTCTAAATCATGACACACCAGCGAGGGGAGGAGTAGAGGGAACCTACACTAAACACCAAACACTGAATTTTTTAGAAAGAAAGCTGCTTAAAAAGCAAAAAACCCACTCACTAACTCGCTGCTCAGGAGATCACAATGCTTCAGGCAAGCCACGGCAAACGAGATCTGGGGGATGGAAATTAGTGGAGGTGTGTTATGGGTAAGGGGAAGAGCTTGGAGCTTGGGGCAGACGCTAGTGAGTTTCCCAGCTTGGATCCAATATGGATGCAGAACCCACAGGTTGAAGACTAAATAAAGTAAACTACTTCAGATCATAATTTTCTAGGTAGGAACTGGCTGCTTTGCATTGATCGATATTTCATTCACTAATTATGGTCTGGTCTGTAATCCAGCTGATGTTATTGTCTGTAGAAATTTCTCTGGGCTATCCAAATTATTATATACTGACTTCTTAATCCATCTTTCATTGTGGCATGACCTGGGAGTTTGTTTCATACAGAAGTGCATATAGTGGGCAAGATTAAACTTTTCCATATGTTTCACGGCAGTACACAAACACATATGCAAACACACACACACACACACACACACACACACACACACACACACACACACACACATGAACATGTACACATATGCACACATATGAATCAAATACAGTTAGTCATCATCCTTCATACTCATGTTACAGCTCTTCTACAGCTCCACAATGTGGTAATAAAACTACAAGATCAACAATATAGTGTTACTAGTTGTATGGATACTCTTGTCTTTGTCTTCTCTCTTGTCTTTAACTGGCTGTTCTTAAAAAAATCTAGTATCACAATCCTAAAACTACGTCTGTATGTGGAAGGGAGTCGCAAAGTGAGGCCTTTAATACTTCAACATGACAAGCTGGACAGTATAACTTACACAGCGATACCAGGTTTGAGACACTTTAAATCATTAATGCAGTCTATGTCACATTGTCTCACAATTTAAATACAATCACATGGGAGCAGAAATAAATGAAACTGACAAAGCATGGCACATCTTGGAAACTTTTAATTATATTTCAGAAGACAGTTTTTATTTGTCGATCTTCCATCTAGAAATTGTTTCTATGGCTCCAGGTAATCATTTTACAATACATGATGCTGAATTTCATGTCTGCAAAATAAAAAACAAAAAAATAAATAAACAAACAAAACACAGCACAGGTGATAGAGCTTGTTTGTTTACTTTATCAATCTGACATTAATATCAAGTCTTGGTCCCTATGTGGCTGTTGGCAAGACTGTGAAAGTTTGTGACTAGGGCCAATGTCTTGTGCACCTTGACAAGGCACAGGACCATGCATGCACACCATGGCCTATATCTGTTGAGCCTTGACAAGGCACAGGACCATTCTGCACACTATGGCCTATGTCTTGTGATCCTTGACAAGGCACAGGAACATGCATGTACAATGCAGGATCATGCCACAAGTTTTACAGCAGTATGGGTTCACATGGTAGTTGCTGTATCCAATTCACTCCCTAAATTTGCTTAACAAGAACTGTAACTCCATTCTCTGGGTTAAGTGAAATATGTTCAGTGCTAAGACTTAGAAAGGGTGTATCTTGACTTCTGTGATTGTCATTATTTTCAGTGGACAGGGTATAAATTATTTCCAAGTATTGGCAATGATATTCTTTTGGAATGTGAGTCTAAGCATTTTTGTCTACAGATAATTTCATCCTCTTACCTCAGTAAGTTACTTTCTAGCATGTGGTTCGCTGCCCAATGTGAAGTGGGTGAGATGAAAATCAGCACTTTAAATCAGCGATCGTGAAAATCAGCACTTTAAATCAGCGATCGTGAAAATCAGCACTTTAAATCAGCGATCGTGGTTCTCTCTCTGAAATAAATGAATTTGTCTCTGTAGATGAGAGCGGAGCAGCTTCCTGATGTGAAGGAATTTAAGTACTTCAACGTTTTGTTCAAGAATGACAGCAGAGGAGATTAGAAGACGGAGCGTAGGATAGCAACAATGGTGGCAGAACTGTAGGCGTCCTACTAGACTGTGGTGGGAAAGTGACAGCTGAGGCATAAGACATGCGGTATCTCTCAATTTATTTGTGATTCTGTGCCCCCTTCTTCATCTGTGCTCACAGACTTTGGGTAGTGTCTGAAAGCATGAGATTTTAGATGTAGGTGTAAGAATTTAGGTTAATTTGCAGGGTTTCTGGGCTTATAATCCATGGCAGAGGGAAGACCTCTGAGATCTAGAAGGATGTTTAAATAGACACTCTGGTCCTTTGGGTAAAAAGAGAAGTCATTTGAGCTGATTTGAAATGTTTGTAAGGTGTATCAGGAAATGCCACTGTGAGGAAGACCTGGGCCAGATGTAGAACATACTGGGGAGATTATATTCCTGAACGAGATGTAGCACATGCCTGGGAGATTATATTCCTGAACCAGATGTAGGACATGCTGGGGAGATTATATTCCTGAACCAGATGTAGGACATGCTGGTGAGATTATATTCCTGAACCAGATGTAGGACATGCTGGGGAGATTATATTCCTGAACCAGATGTAGGACATGCTGGAGAGATTATATTCCTGAACCAGATGTAGGACATGCTGGGGAGATTATATTCCTGAACCAGATGTAGGACATGCTGGGGAGATTATATTCCTGAACCAGATGTAGGACATGCTGGGGAGATTATATTCCTGAACCAGATGTAGGACATGCTGGGGAGATTATATTCCTGAAACAGATGTAGGACATGCTGGGGAGATTATATTCCTGAACCAGATGTAGGACATGCTGGGGAGATTATATTCCTGAAACAGATGTAGGACATGATGGGGAGATTATATTCCTGAACCAGCTGTAGGACATGCTGTGAGATTATATTCCTGAACCAGATGTAGGACATGATGGTGAGATTATATTCCTGAACCAGATGTAGGACATGCTGGGGAGATTATATTCCTGAACCAGATGTTGGACATACTGGGGAGATTATATTCCTAAACCAGATGTAGGATATGATGGGGAGACTATATTCCTGAACCAGATGTAGGGCATGCTGGGGAGATTATATTCCTGAACCAGATGTAGGACATACTGGGAAGATTATATTCCTGAACCAGATGTAGGACATGCTGGGGAGATTATATTCCTGAACCAGATGTAGGACATGCTGGGGAGATTATATTCCTGAGCCAGATGTAGGACATACTGGGGTGATTATATTGCTCAGTTTGCCTGGAAGCACATTTTCTAGTATAAGGCGGGGACAGTCATTGGAAGTAAGGAAATCTCGCACTACTCATCTTGTAGTTCAAACTGCCCTCTCTAGGACAAGTGGTTTAAAAAATGTATGTATAGATGGATGGCTGGATGGATGCATGCATGGATGGATGGATTCATAGAGTTCATAGGTTAGTACTAGGCTACCTGCCCTTTCAGGCCATTTTAAGCCTAGCCAGTTACCCCATGTGAGAATCAAACCCTGCACCTTGTGTCTGTAAGGTAAACACCTTAACCATTAGGCCAACCTCCCACCCATGGATGGATGGATGGATGTGTGTGGATGGATGGATGTGTGTGGATGGATGGATGGATAGATGGATGCATGGATGGATGGATGTGTGGATGAATGGATGGATGCATGGATGGATGTGTGTCATTAAGAAAGACACAGTGTTTTCAGTAACACTTATTCTTTCTGCACTGATGTGTCTAGCAGTTAATCTTACAGTTCAAACGTGTAGTTTTAGTGCACATAAGCAAAATGAACAATGCAGCAAGTAAGACATGACAAGAAACTTAACATATCCTACAGTTCCTACAGTTCTATATGATTGTTAATAAACAGTCATTTGTACTTTTCTTTAACAGATCTGCATTATGAAAAGAGTACTTGTTATGTCTTTAAAGGAATTCTGTAACATAATTTCAACAACTGATGGCTACCCACAATCCACAGAATAGCATGTAAAAGGAAAAACCATCAGTGGTTCCTTATGTTTCACAGTGTATGCATACACTACACTCCCTGAGGTAAAGAGGTTTCCTTTTGTGTCCTTGATGCCTACTTTTCCTTGGATTTCTGTCGACCTAGCATGCGATATTCCTTTGCTTGGTCAGGCTGTACTTTTTCAATTTCCTTGTTTATCAGGACTTCCCTGCATATTACAGTCTGTGTCTGCATCCATGCATAGTAAAGGGATGCATCCTGCATCCATATGTAAAACAGGAGTATATCCTGTATCCCTACAGAATACATGGGTGTATCCTGCACCCATAGATAGTACAGGGGAGTATCCTTCACCCATACATAGCACAGGGGAGTATCCTTCACTTGTACATAGTATGGGGGAATATCTTGTACCCATGCATAGTACAGGGGTGTATCCTGCACCTATACATAATACAGGGGTCTATCCTGTACCCATCCATACTACAGGGGTGTAGCCTACATCCAGACATACAACAGGAGTTTATCCTTCACCCATACATAGTACGCAGGTGTATCCTGCACCCATACATAGTATGGGAGTGTATAATGCACCCATACATAGTATGGGGGTGTATCCTGCACCTATACATAGTATCCAGGTGTATCCATAAAATCAAACTCAGTGCAAACTGTTATTCAAATAACAGCATTATGCTTCGAGATAATTACATGCTCCCAGACAAGAACCATACTAGGTACTTTACCTTACCATCAGCTTTATTTACTTCTGCTAAAATAATAAGATTTATTAGGTACAAGTGCCTGTTTATATGTGGTGTTCCATTTGCCTTTCTGTAGTAAGATGCATGCTTATACTAGTAAACATCTGATTTGGGCTCCACATGTGATTTGTAAGTGTTACTGTATTCTGTCTTTTATTGAGGTGGATGGCAGTCTCCCTGGCAGTAAAGTACTGAGTTGTTAAATGTGTACTGTAGTCTTGGGTTTGATTCCCTCATTCTCTGGTTACATATCTGAGACCCTGAAGCAGTCAGTTAAAAATAGTGCTCTTTTGTCACCCCAGAAAAAATCCACTTGGGCATGAGTATTTCCTTAATTAAAAGTGACTAAATGTTTTTAATGCAAGTTTCTAGCACTTTTCAATTATCTGTTTCTTTATTGTGTATGTGTTTTATAAAAGTTCCTTCTAACATTTTACTTATTTTAATGTACATACAGGGTAAGGATTAGCTCTTTTGAACTAAAAGAAAAAGCTATGACCAATTACTACTGAATGATAAAGCAAATGTTTAAAATAAACAATGGATGGCAGATCAGTTTCTAAGATCTGGGATAAGGGAGGGTTAGGTGATAGCTGTAATCTGGACCCAAAATTATTAATGGAATAGAATCAGTTTTGCAATCACAATGTCCAGTACTAGTCAGAGATGTACATAATGATGAATTTGATACACATATCTATCCATCACAATAAGTATTATTAAAAGGGCATCTAAATGTGTATATTAAAAAAATCAACCTAATTGTGTAGAAACAAAGCAGGCAGTTATGATGTGTACTTTACATTGTATATGGTGCGTGAAGTATCATCCATCATGGGTTATGAATCCAGATGCCTGTCACATCGATGTTACCACTGATGGTAATATAAGTTATTGCTCCAATAGCTGTGCGGTTTGGGAATGATATTGTATCTTGATTTTGCAATCTCACAGTGAAGCCTGAAGCACCGTTGAATGTGAACCAGATCTAGAGGTTAACGAAAGTAAAGAATTAAACTTAATTTACAGCAACAAATGCAATACAGTATTCCATGATTAGAAAAATCTGAACAATATATATATATCTCATTACATCCGCGTGATGTCTCCAGGTGCATTTGCAGTTAACTCCTACTGATGACTCTAGGCATCAAATATTGAGTGTTCATGTTTGCACCAATAATTCCAAAACCATGCTATGTACAAGCTTTTAAAAGATTTCATGTTAAAGATTTCACAGTACCAAACTCAGATGCATTAATTCTTGACTTCTGTCTAATGCTGGCAAATAGATATTAAATGTTTTTATATTGTGGAGTCTGCATGTCCTCCCCGCGGTGGAGTGGCATTCGAAAGACATGCATGAATGGGCATGCCTTCGTTGAAGGTTGGGCATCGGGCTGGTACCTCTTCCCTGTAAAAATCGACTGCCAGTCATTAGCGGACTGTGGCGACCCCTAACTGGGAAAAGCCGAAAGAAAAACAAAAAACATCATATTAATTTATATAGATATAATTTTCACATTTTTCTAAATATCTCAACAACCAAGTAACACAGACAAAACTCCTTAGCCTCATATGAAAGCACTCAGCTAGATGAATAAAATGCTGCTGACAGTATGTGTGTAACTAGAGTGGTTGCTGAAATATTGTAAGTTATTTACAAAATATTTCAAATGTAATAGCTGCTGTGTTTACTGTGACTTATAAAATTCAGTGTAAGACCTAAAACATAAAGAATACTACCACTATAGAAATAGTTTGTGCATAAGAGTTTGCCATTTATACTTCTTTCATAATCCCTATAGTACCACAGAAATGAATATTTGTTCGAAATGTAAGGACATAATTTGTTTCTGTCAAAAGGCTTAGGGTCCGCCCAATGGAAGTTACAGTACAAACTCCCTGAGCTCCAACACAGTGAATTATATATATATATATATATATATATATATATATATATATATATATATATATATTTATTTATTTATTTATTTAACATTTGTTGACCGGGAAAGTCCGACTAGGTTCCACAGATCCTATTTTCAGCGGAGGCCCGGGAAGAAATGCTCCAGACGCATGTCTTTAGAATGTGGGAGGAAACCGGAGTACCCGGAGGAGACCCATGCGAACGCAGGGAGAACATGCAAACTCCACACAGAAGGCACCCTGGCCGAGAATCGAACCAGAGAACCTCTTGCTGTGAGGCGACAGCATTAACCGCTGCACACACACACACACACACACACACACACACACACACACACACACACACACACACACACACACACACACACACACACACACACACACACACACACAGATTCCTCTCTCGCTCACTCTCTCTCTCTCTCTCTCTCTCTCTCTATGGATCTACTTCACAATGCTGAAATTTCAGAATGCCGACAACCATATGGTTGACACCATATGACCAACATTCAAAATCTCGACATTGTAAGTACACCATGAAAAAGGAAAATAAAATTTCCTTTCAACTGCTAGCAGGGAGGCTATGCCCCCATGCACCCCCCGTAACTTTAATATACCAATTCCAAGATCGCACTACAATGCAGGAGTGGAGATCTTTCCATTCCACACTATAGTGAGATGCCGGTTCCACATTGTCGGCATTCCGAATGTCGATCATATGGTGTCGGTCATATGGCTGTCAGCATTCTGGACTGTTGGCAATGTCAGGTAGACCTATATATATATATATATATATATATATATATATATATATATATATATATATATATATATACACACACATACATATATCTATATCTATATTTATATATAAAATAGCCATCCAAAAACCCTATTTCCCATATTATTAGGTATTTGTGTATTGCTTATAGCAAACAGTACACATTCATTGTAAGCTATTTTGTCTGTGTACAAGTAAAATTTTATAGACTTGAATGTTTATTCTTCTTTAGTTTTAGTTAAAACAATGAAATCTAGCCAAAGACAAAGATAAATATTCTGATCCTGCATCAGACTCTGCCTTACAATAATTATCCTTCCATCATTAACAGTTTAATTTTTACCAGCGTAAAACCCAAGGCCATATTGTTCTCCCAGAGCTCTAAGGCCATGATGAAATGAAATGCTATAATGCAATGGTAACAGATGGTTATCCTGTTGTTCCCATAATGCCATGTGGTTATGATGGTAGACTTCACAGTAACACAATAAAACATGATAGTCTCTAAGGTCTTAAAACAATTTGTAAATGTGGTTACAAGTAAGCAGGCATGTATTCTGGTAAATGTCTTACTTTTCAAAGTTGAGTTGTAAAGGGGACTTTCAGAATTGAAAATGAAAACACAACTGTTCTATGCATCATGGAAAACTGTTGCAAAACATCTATGCTACACCTTTCAATCGATCACAGATCTCATTCACTTACAACCTTCATGATCTCACTGGCACTCACCTTACAAGAAGACCTGTAATGTAAGAAAATGCAATAACTGAACTAGAAGGGTAACATGTCAGTTATGAAAATAATTGGATGACCTTTTATGAGGTACTTCATCAAGGATCAATTGCTGTTCTTTAATTGGTGGGAGGGGGAGATGTGGGATTAAAAATCATCTTAAAAACATTCATTATACATATAGTCAGCATTTTAAATAGTATAAAATACAGTAAAAAATGAATGGGTTTGAATTGCAAAGAATGGTTGATTCAGTCTCCAGCCATCACCACTACAGGAGAAATGAACACAGTCTTGGTTATTCCAAAAGTCTCCTTGCTGGATAATTATGCACATCTGTGACTGCAGCCTGCAAAATAACAAAAGTGCTACACTGAGGGGATGCAACACATTACACTGTGCAGAAACTACACCTAATTGTAAATTTTAGTTTTTTTTGGGAAGAGGTGAAGATAAATACTGAAACATTTGAAGAAATACAGACTGTATAGCTGTTGGATACGTTCTCAACAGATTATCATACATACATTTTAGCAAGGATAATTGTTTTAAACAGCTTTTAGTGTTTCTCTGTGAAACAGAAGCACATTTTTATTCTAAATTATAGAATACCCATGACCCCTAATTCTGCAGAGGAAACAGGCAGAAATGTTTACAAGCTTGTTTTAAAAATATATAACTATTATGTATCCATTATCTCTTCTAGTATGCTGTCCATGCACAATGCCATAACTGGTCCTTCATAATTTTTGATGTTTCTAAGAGGTGTCCAGGAATTCTATGATTTAAAAACCATAAAAACACTCAGGTACTACAATGGTTTATACCTTTGGATTTTTACAGTTGTTCCCAATCTTGGATTTTGAACAACTCTCATTTTGGGAAATGTTGCATATTTAGACTGCGTGTGTACTCCAGTATGTAAACAAATTATGGTCATATGGTATGCGGTCTCAACTGCTGGCTTGTGCTGCTCCATTGCTGGGTTGTTAAGCTTCCTTTGGGGACAACATTTCCCTATATTGTTTTTAATATTTAACTGAATTTCCTCTGTGGGAAAATATATTTCTAAGCTGGGATCACGTGTTTATATTGATTGTCATGTGCCTTTACTGTACTTTTAAATTGGACTGCACTTTTAGGTTTGTTTAATAGTTGATTTAAACATTCTAAAACCACTTTTTCTATGGAGAAACTGTGTTTAAATTAAATTTTGGGTCTGGTAAAGTTTACTAGAATATTTTTTACTTTATTTTTTTTTTTTGGGGGGGGGGGGTGACTGTGTACTACTTTTAAAATTTTACCGGTTTGTGCTCTTGTTTGCCTGAGAAAGAAGCACCATTTTTAGTTTGTCCTTGGAACAAGCTACCTGTCACATGGTATTGGAACAAACTACCTGTCACATGGTATTGGAACAAACTACCTGTCACATAATAAGTCCTCCTTCCAGCCACAGTAAGAAAAAGCTAACCAAATAGCCTTTACCACCACAGCAGTCTAGCAGTTTACCTCAGCTGTAGGTAGGTGACTCTGCTGTGCCCATAGGTGGTTCTTCAGCCCACTCATATTTTTCTCCAAACTCCTCTGGTGTTGCCCATATAGTCAGTATGGACTCAGAGTTAGTCACATCATCTGCAGCTGTTGGGGTCCTCTCAATGGCCAAGGAAGAGCCACTATTGTTGATTTTGGGAGAAGCGGCTGGGAAGGTACCCCTGCTTAGCCATAATGTTCTGCCCATCCCTAGGGAAGCTGCTGTGGCCATTAATAAACCCATTTGTCCCAACTTTCCTGTTAAAAAGAAACAGAAAACTAAACATTTACTTTATTTTATACTATATCCACTGGACAGGAGTAGTTTATTAATTCTGGCTCAGGGTCTTGTATTGGATATTGACCCAACTTATTTGGTGGTTTGGGGCAAAAGAAAAAGTGATTGTTCTCTTCCTGAGGAGGTTCAAGAAGCTGAATCTGTAGAGGAATGTTATGGGACAAATGCAGGTTTTTCTCCTCAGATTTCTGATTCAGACTCAAAAGGAGAGCATGGCATATGAATCTCCCTGTGAGAGACTCTCTTTCTCTAAGACCTTTTCCATAATGAGCCAGTGTTTTGAGTAGAACACAATATTATTAGTTGTTACAAATGGGATTTCCAGACCCCTCCCTTGCTGCCAGCACCAGAGATTCTTTTTTTTTTGCAGTCTCTGGTTTTCCTGACAGCCAGTCTGCTGCATCTTAGAAAGCAGACAGAGTGTATAAAGTTCCTTAGTCTGTCAAAATGTTATACACTCATCCCAGTCCTGGCCCAGTAGATATAACCTTGGTTAATCCAGCTGCCACCAAGGATTTTGTTTCTGTAACTTTAATTTTTAGAATTTTTAATTGTCAGGTTAATATGTTAATTCATTCAAACCTACAGCGTTATTTTTGTATACTTCCAGTTCACAACCATAGCTCTGTACAGCATACAACCACCCTTTTTAGGCCTGACTTCTTTAATCAAGGAACATCAGCTAATAACAGGCAGTATTAGAAACTATTAATGCCTGTTAACAAAATGGCACTAAGACTGTTACTCTGGGCTCTCCTGCAGTAGAAAAATTAATCAATTTGTCACTTATTCATATTTTCATATTTATGTCCACATTTTCATAGCTGAGAGCCCTTCATGTTATTAAGGGGTATGGTGTGAAATACCATGGAAGGAGATCGGAAAGTTCATTGTCAATGTCCATTTATATCACATTGTACCGGAGATTTTGCTAGCTGTATGTCAGTTATTATGAAAATAGACAATATTTCCATATGCACTTGATATTTCAAAAAACAAAGTACTTACAAACTGTTGCAAGATAGCAGGTGAAACTTTAGATACTCTTGAAAACTGTATTTGATATTTGCAGTGTAAGTTGCACATCTTTAGAGATATTCAGTGTTATTGCTAATTATACAATAAACATACCTCTCAACCTCTCAGAGCAAGAAATCTGGCTAAAGCCATAAATAATGGGGGGGGGGTGGCAAAGGCCCCAAAATAGGGAACATTTTTAAATATTGCTCTAACAAACTTAGAAAGTTGATAGAATAACATGTTTTGTTTAGCATAAAATTTCTGAAGGGTACGGAGTCTGAAACTCAAAGGTCTGTCATTATTTTCTGGCTTCAGTTTTTAATGGCTTATCAAAAATTTTCCAGAAAAAACACAATTTTTTAAAAAATGGGCCAAACATATGAGGCAAAAATCTGGACATTCTGCAAAAATCTGTACAGTTGAGAGGTACGACAATTAAGCATATGTTTTCATACTTCTGTAACTATCTCAATAAACATGCACTCGTAAAGGAATTTCTTGTTGTCTTGTAAAATTTGATGTCTGGTTAAAAAATGTTCTAACAAGTTATGACTAGGCAATACAGTTTCCAAGACAGGACAGTTTGTGAAATTTTAACAAAAATATAATTTGGGCTTTATGTGCAATATAATATATTACATTATTTATGGAAAAGACTGTGAATGCACTGACTATTACCACTGTAAAAAGTACTTCTTACTGATAAAAAGAAGTTATGTACTCACCATAACATTCCATCTGAGTAGTTATACTTCATTTTCTGCAACCTGTGGGTATTCGGATCCATATCGGATCCGAGCCAGCAACATTTTTCCAAGCATCTGCTCCAAGCCCCAAGTTCCTGCCTTACCCATAATCCCTCACATCTCCTACCTTCCCTCAAATTGAGTTTGCCACTATCCAACTATCAGCAGCTCAATAACAGTACTGACCTAGAACAGGTTCGGGGGAAGGAGGGCAGGACGGTTGCAGAAAATGAAATATAACTACTCAGATGGAATGTTATGGTGAGTACATAACTTCTTTATCTGAAGTAGTTAACTTAATTTATCTGCAACCTGTGGGACAGAGTCCCCAGCTACCAAAATTCCTGGGGGGCCCTCATGGAAGGATATTCTTGAGCACCGCAGAGCCAAAGGATGCTCTCCCTCTAGAGATCAAATTCAACTTATAATGAGAAATAAATGTATGTGACCTTGCCCAGGTTGCTGCTGCACAGATATCATCCAGTGAAACCACAGACCAAAAAGCAGCAGAAATTGCCATGGATCTGGTAGAATGAGCTTTAACAGGACCAGGCGGGGACAGACCTTTGTCCTTATAGACTTGCACTATACATTGAGTAAGCCATCTAGCTAATTAGACCTTGGATTTGGCTTTGCCCAAAAAGGGTCTAGAAAATGACATGAATAACTGGTCAGACTTACGAAAGGGTTTAGTCCTATGTAAATAGAAACGAAGCTGTCTATGAACTTCTAGCAAATGCAGTTTATATTCACCCTTGTTCTGAAAATTTGGAAAGAAAACAGGCAGGTTAATCA
Source organism: Protopterus annectens (assembly GCF_019279795.1). NCBI lineage: Eukaryota > Metazoa > Chordata > Ceratodontiformes > Protopteridae > Protopterus > Protopterus annectens. The sequence continues at coordinate 1,193,417,514 of NC_056737.1, forward strand.
TCTGATTAATATTTGATTCAGAGGCAGCTTTTGGTAAGAAAGAAGGGATGTGCGGAGCGAAACCCTGTCTTTATGAAAGACCACGTAAGGGGGCACGGCAGACAAAGCTTGGATCTCAGAAACTCTTCTGGCTGAAGTAATGGCCTCTAGGAAAGCTGTCTTCCAGGATAAGAATTTCAAATATACTGACACTGCTGGTTCGAAGGGGGGAGCAACTAGCGCCTGCAGAACTAGGGTAAAGTCCCAAGGAGGGATTGAATCCTTAACCGGAGGATGTAAAAGAAAGGTGCCTTTCAGAAAAGCTTTACACAGTCTCAAAGAGGCCAGAGCATTTATATTTTTGCTGACATGAAAATTAGAGATGGCCGCCAGTTGTACTTTTATCATGGAATAACTAGCCCCTTGTTGGAAAATATTGGACAAAAACTCCAACACCGCAGGAACCGGGGCTGTAAAGGGATCCTGGTTCCTCTGAGAAGCCCAGATAGAGAAGCGTTTCCATTTACTGTGATAAACCTTCCTAGTGGAATCTTTGTGGGATGCCACCAGAATAGTCTTTACTGAAGATGACAGACTGGGAGTCTTAGCAATCAGGGGAACTGGAGCAACCAAGCCATCAGCTTGAGGCTGTCCAGGTCAGGCAGAGAGATGCCCGAGGGATGAGATATGAGATCCGGGAAAGGATCCAGAATCCGAGGAGGAGGAGTTAGAACAAGAGACCAGAGGAAGGGGAACCACACTTGACGAGGCCAGAATGGGGCAATAAGGATCACCTTGCACCCCATTTGACAAGCTTTCTGAAGGAACTTTGGAATGAGAGGTAATGGGGGGGTAAGCATATAGTAACCTGGGAGGCCAAGCATGGACGAGAGTATCTCTGGGGAAGTCCCTTGCTGAGGGGATCAGAGCAAGAACTCGCTGCACTTCGCATTGGAAGGAGATGCAAAGAGATCGCAGCAAGGCTGACCCCACGCAAGGAAGATCTCCTCCGGTATCGATTGCTTCAGAGACCACTCATATGGCATTAGAATAGCCCAACTTAGTCTGTCCGCTAAGATGTTGGAGCATCCCGGGATGTGCATTGCAATCAGAAACTGACTGGTGGAGATCGCCCACTCCCACACTCTCATAGCCTTGTGACAGAGAGGGGAAGATCTGGTTCCTCCTTTTTTTTTGATGTACCAGACAACAGACATTATCTGACTGAACTGCAATCGTCCCCAAAGGAAGAACAGTGTGAAAGGCTTGCAACGCTAAAAGCACGGCCCTCATCTCCAGAACATTGATATGCAATCTGGCCTCAGTGTGGGACCACGTGCCTTGGACCGTCCTCCCCAACTAGTGCCCCCCCACCCGAACTGGGAGGCATCCGTGGTCACTGTGGCTTGGGCTGTGGGTGTTATGAAGGGTCGACCTGCCAAGATTTCCAGAGATTGGAACCACCAAAAAAGAGAAACCTTGCAGGTTCTGCTGATTCTTATTGGACAGTCCATGGGGAGGTCTAGCCAAGACCACTGTACTGCCTGGGTCCACTGAAGCACCCGCATGTGAAGGCACACACAGGGAAGGCTTGAGATTGCTGTGGCCATGGAGCCTAGGGCTCGGAGAACATCACTCGCTGTTGGTAGCCTGGGGCTGAGGATCATTGATAAATGGGCCCGTAGGCTCTGGACCCTGTCTAATGTGAAAAAGACTTGCAATTGTAGAGTGTCCAGCCGTGCCCCTATAAATTCCAAGGTCTGTGTCGGGTTCAAGTGGGACTTGGAGATGTTGATGGTAATCCCTAGGTTGACTGCAAGATGCAGGAAGGAGTCTCTGGCCATGCAAAGTAGACACTTGGTAGCAGCAGTGAGGAGCCAATCATCTAGGTAAGGAAACACCTGAATTCCCTGAAGCCTCAGGTGAGCCGCTACAACTGCCATAACCTTGATAAACACCCTGGGGGCTGTGGTGAGACCAAAGGGTAGGGCTCTGAACCGGAAATGATTGGCTCCCAGCCAGAAGCGAAGAAATCTCCTGGAGCTTCTGCAAATTTTGATATGGTAGTAAGCATCCTGGAGGTCTATCGAGCACATCCAGTCACATTCTCGGAGGTAAGGTAGAATGGACTGCAAGGTGACCATCCAGAATTTATGCTTGGCTATGGTCAGGTTCAGGGTTGACAGGTCCAATATGGGCCTGAGGTCCCCCGTCTTTTTTGGCACTAAAAAGAACCTGGAGTAAATGCCTAATCTGGACTGATCTGGGGGGACCGGTTCGATGGCCCGATTGCAAAGCAGCTTTGAAATTACTTGCACTGCGGCCTCCCTTCGAGCGGCTGGAACATCTGAGAGGCATTTTGGTTGGATGGGTGGGGCAATGAACGGGATATAGTATCCTCTGGAAATTATATGGAGCACCCAACAGTCTGCCGTAATGGACTCCCATGCCATTAGGTGCAATGAAAATCTTCCCCTGACTGTCTCCAGAGAAGGACAGTCAGGCAACCCCTCAGGGTTGCTATTTGGGTCTGTCTGAGAAGGTCTCCCTAGACCCAAAGTTCTTCGGCCCCCTTCTGTCTCTGAGGTGGCGTCTGTCTTGCCCCCCATCTGCCTCTATGGGACAAATTGCCCTGAGAGTGCCGGGAAACTGAGATTTTCAGAACCACATCTTCTTTTGCCTCTCTCATTCCTGGAAAAGGATCTTTGAGGGCTAGAGAAGTGGACTCTGATGGCACACAGAGTCATCCTGTCCTCGCTCTGGACCAGGGTGTCACATACTGTCTTCCCGAACAGGGAAGAACCATCAAAGGGAGCATTTCTGAATGACCCCTTGAAGGGGTCCGCGAATTGACATAGGCTGAGCCAAGAGTGACGCCTCATAGCCACGCCTGTCCCAGCTGCCCTAGCTGCTCTTTTCATGGCATGGGAAAGAAGATGCATGGACGTGTTCGAAACAGACTTTAGAGTTGACATTTTCACTGAGAACAGCCACTTGTCCTCTGGCGACAAAGACTCTGGGGGCAACACAGCAAACTCTGTGTCTAGGTCTCGCTGAAGTTGTATGACATGTGCCAAATAATTCAGTGCTCGAATAGAAATCATTGCTGAAGAAAAGACTCGCTTTCCAAATCGATCCACTGCCCTAGACTCTTTCTCCAGAAGGTGGACCGAAGAACTTTCCTGCGCTAGTTCTCTCTTGGTGGCAGCTGCAACCACCATAGCATTCACTGGGGATCCCTTATACCAGGCCTGTCTGTCTGTGGGAGGAGAGACAATCCTGTCCTGGCATTTAGGCATTGGCTCTATGGTGTCAGCTTCCTTCCATGCCCACGTGGTAATGAGATCCACTAAGGGATCCACAGGAGGGGACACCCAGGATGTAGATGGGTCCATGCCAAAGGCCTCCAGGAATATTGACTCATCTGTAGAGGGTTTTGGGGCTGACCAACCTCCCCTCTGGTGGAGGATCTCCATGATGTCTCCAAAGGAGACATCCTCGGGAGGTGACCTGGGGGAACTCTCGCCTTCATCTAAGTCAGTATCTTCTGTGAGGGACTCAGGGGAGTCCATGTGCCTACTCTTACACGAGTGCTTACGGGGACCCTCTTCAATGGGACTCTCTGAAGAGGGCTCATAAGTCATGGGGGGTTCCACGATGGGATCCACCTGGGGGTCCTCTGGCATGGGCTGTCCTAGGGACAAGCTGATGGGAGTCGTGACCAAATCCACGGGAGCCCAGGTGAAGTCCAAGGTGATGGGCTGGGGTCTCAATCCTTTGGACAGAACCATCTCCACCATGTCAAATGCTGGAGGAGAGCGCACCTCCTTAGTAACCAACAAGGAGGAAGCTCTCCCCAGGTTCAATGAGAGGATTGGAGCTGAGGTCAAGGTAGCAGGGGTTTCAAAGGAATGGCTCAGATCCAACAAAGTCAGAGCCGGAGACACCTCTGTTCCCTCGGGTCTGACTCCCCATTCTTGGCCCTGAGAGTTGCTCAGATCCAAACTGGTCTGATCCAAGGAACTCAAGGCAATCACCGGCATCGAGTTTGGAGGAATCTTCGGCGGTGAATCCCCAGCTCCGATGATCTTTGGATCCATAAACCCCGAAACCGTAGTTCGGATCGTGGAAGGAGAGATTGGATGGAAGAAGGGCATGGAGGTCCCCTCTCCAGCCGGAGAGGGGCCTGGCAAGACTCCCATTTGGATTTGGGTCCGAATGAACCTCCGTATCATCCTGTCCATATCTAGCTCCGACAGACTCTGAGTCAAATGCGGGGAGGCGACCGACTCGGATCTGGCTGGTCAGTGCGATGACCTCAAAGAGGGCTCCATCAGCTCCGGGGAGAACCTCACGGAGTGGAGCCAAGGAGAGGTAGTACTGATAACTTTTGTAGGCGGGCTAGGAAAGGGTTGCCGCTCTGGAGACCACTTGTGGTGCCTTTCCCCTCTCTTGTCCTTATCTCTCTTGTCCTGTTTTTCTTTGCTTTTACTCTTCACATCAGAAGGCTTAGAGGGAAGTTGAGTCCCAGCTTAAGGGGGGGGGGGTGATCGGCTACTGGAGCCGAGGTTGAGGTCGCTGTGTCCAAGGTAGAAACTGGTAACAGACCCTTCACTACCAGCTTTGCCTTCCTTTCCTTCAAGGCTCTGGGGTTGAACCCTGCACACACACTACAAGGCAAAGATAGGTAGGGAACACCCAGGCAAATAACAGAGTGTGGCCATCAGCCGGTGAAAGCTTGTGGCCACACTCTGTGCATTTTTTAAAGGCTAGTTTTGTCTGCTCAGCCATCACAAAAAAACACTCAGCCAAAACTGAACCCAAAATTAACACACACACACACACACTAAGGTCAGGTTAGGCCTACACACTACCTTACTAACTTTAAACTGCTTTTTTTTTTTTTTTTTTACAGAAAAACTGACGAACAGCGAAGGGGAGGAAAGGGTTGACTATCAACCACACACACACACACACACACACACACACACACACACACACACACACACACACACACACACACTAAATATATCAGAAAAAGCTTCCACTTACTATACCCAACTTGGAGCTAAAGAGACCACGATGCGTACGCATGAAGCGGCAAACGAGATCTGAGGGAAGATAGGAGATGTAAGGGGATTATGGGCAAGGGAGCCTGCAGGATTTTTTGCAGGGGGGGTGCAAACCCAGAGCCCCACCCACATAGCTCTCCCCGCCCCCTGCCAACACAGCCCCTCCCAAGTCCACCCACCCCAAGCCCCGCCCACGCAGCCATTCCAGTGTCCCATTACTTGGCTATTTCTCCCCATTTGCTGTAGACACTGTTCAAATCTCTGTGTGCATACTGTTTTATGCTTTAGTTCTACAATAATTACAGGCAGTTGGATTTAATTTACAACTTTTATTTCAAACATTATAGCCCAAACACTGAGACATTTACTAAACCTAAACAAAGCAATAGTCTTACAATGAAAACAGACTTGGCATTAAAGCTTCTCTACTTTTGAAACTCACATTCAATGAAACAGCATTGAAACCCACATTCAAAGAAAATGCATCTGGCCAGTGGCAGGTTATTTACCTTTGAACTGTTTTCAAGCAATAGGCTCCTTGCACACTGTTAGGGCCATGCAAAAGTTTCGATTTACCTGATTGTATTAATTATAATATATAATTGAATTATATCCCTTGCATTATACAGCAACACTTGTTTGAGTGTCTCTGCCAAAGTAAAAGTAATCTGAATAATTCCACATTAAAGATATATGAAACTAATGATGTTGTTGCTAGAAAACTGTATATTTCAGTGTTTCATCTACAAATTCAGTGCCTGCTGCCGTCAAAGAATAAATTGCCTATGTTAAATTAAAAAAATGGTAAGCTGGTATATTGCAATAGAAAATGGATGGCAAGCTGAAAAACAGGTTCATAGTTATTAGGCATCTCATCCAAAGGAGGACATCCTCAGGACTGCAGCATACAAATGTGCATGCTGTAGGAAAAGAACCTCAAGCCTCTACATTAAGATGCAAGTTTTCTACTTGTGGTGCTACTAACATAGCTTTAAAACTTTATACCACAATAGAGATACCATTTGCTAAACAAAACAGTTGCACATTGTAAATAGACTTGGCATGAGCAGCAATAAACTTCGCTTCCCTTAAAACTCGCAGTTCCTTGAAAATGCACTTGAATTCCACCTGCTAACTCTAACTTGGGCATTTCACTTTCTCTCTCTCTCACAAACATACCACACCCATCAAGGCCTCAACCTTAGTGCAAGAAATCTGGACAAAGCCTAAAATAAATAGGGACAGATTATAAATATGGCTCTCAAACTTAGAAAATTGCAAGAGTAACAGGATTTGTGTTAGTTTGCATTTTTCTAAATATGACATCTAAAACTGAAATGTCTCATTATTTAGCAACTTCAAACCTTTTTAGGAGGAATATGGGGCAAAAATCTGGACATTCTGCAAAAACCTGGACAGCTGAGGGGTATGCTACCTCCCTCTTATACACACACACACACCCCAAATAATTCTGGTCAGACTTGAATTAGTTCTGGGAAGGTTGCACTGAACGGCACCGTGCTTGATCTGAAGTGGGTGAAATCCTGGTAGCCAGTGATAATAACTGTGATCTGCAGCTCAGCAATGTGGAGCATTAAAGCATTTTTAGCAGAGCATTGTTTCATCACACTACCTATTGTGTTTGCACATAAGCTGTAGTTATTTCAAACATTTGCCTTTTTTGATTACTACAGAGTACATTTACCCACCAGAGCTGTTGTGTTTTGACTTCAGTGTGGAGCTTAACTAGTTGTTGCAGGGCTTGGCTTTTAAGTAAGGTAGCAATGCTTATTTACCATATACCATTAAAGCCTCCCAACTACAAGTGTACTAACACAGAGACACTGCTATAAGACACTGGTCTCCAATAAAATGTAATGAGCTTCTGAAAATACTGTAATCCTGTCCTTTTATTACAAATACTGTCATATGCATTTCAATACCCAAGGCTTATACATTATCTAGTTATGTAAATATTCTCTGCATGGCAACAACAAAAAGGCTTTCAATGCTGGTAATTCTTTAACAATATGCTTACTAAAGCTTATTTGCATCTTACAATCTCCGACAAGCTTGCCTGATGTTCATTAAACCATGGCTATTTAAACAGAGCAACAGGGCACTGTTCCTGAATAATAAGAAGCATAAATCAACAGTATAAAAATCTGATAGAATACCAGAACATTCTGCAAAATCAATGACAGATGAAAAGCCACGGTCGTATTTGTGATCTACCTTGGATGGGGGAATACTCTGCACACTTACACTACATAACTGCTCCTTTCCTTCCTTGGACACATCCAGAGCCACTACAATGGGGGGTGGGGTGCAATAAGTATGTCATAATTTGAAATGTCTCTGGCTGACAGTGATGGCTCTGACACTCATACCTCTCAACTTCAGAGCAAGAAATCTGGACAAAGCCATACATAGAACTAGAAGTGGGACAGGCCCAAAAATAAGGCCAATTTTTAAATATTGCTCTTATTAACTTAGATAATAGAACAGTAGTAGATCTTGCATTAGTACGAATTTTCTGAAGGGTATAAAATCTGAAACAAATGTCTGCCATTATTTTCTAACTTCAATCTTTAATGACTTGCCACTAATTTGCCAGAAAACCACAAGTTTATGAAAAACGGACCAAAATGTGATGCAGAAATACCTGTCAAAAAAGGGGCACCTTTTTAGTATTAACATTAACTTGAGCAGCTAACAGAATAAGAGCATCTACATGCATTTCTGAAATAAAAGTAATCTATAACTCTGATCACTACAGTTATATATAATTGTAAACCTTCCACATTTTCTTCCAAAATTGCCATTTTGGAGGAGGGATTATTAGGGGAGAGCAACATTTTGAGCCAAAAATTGGGGACAATTGAGAGGTCTGGATATTCCTAATCTACAAAGTGATTTGCACGTACCTCTCAACCTCTTAATGTAGGAAATCTGGACAAGGCCAAATATATTGGGGGAACATACAAACACTACTAAAAATTGCTCTTGTATAAACTTAAGAGTCTTTCATTAGCATGCATTTTTCTGAAGGTTATGACGTCTGAAACTCAATGTGTCATTTAGTGACTTCATTCCTAAATGATTTGCTAGAAAACCACACATTTTATGAGGAACAAACCAAAAATAAGAAGCAAATATCTATTCATTCTGCAAAGATATGGACAACTGAGAGGTATAGTTCAATCGGGGCTGTCTGAGTTTGCTACCCCCCCCCCACAAAATCATGGTCGAATGGAGCCCCCCCCCCCCTGCATCCATTCCAATGTCCCATTCCTTGGTTATTTTGCCCCATTTACCATAAACACTGTAATGTGCATACTGTTTTACTTCTGCAATGATTTAGGATTTCATTTGAAAGTTTTATTTTGCATTTTACAGCACAAACCCTAATACATATCTGTTAAAAAAAGCAATGCAGTCTCACAATGAAAATAGACTAACATTAAAACTTCTCTGCCCTTGAAACAGCATTGAAACCCACATTCAACGAAAATACATTTTGCCAGTGGCAGATAAATATTAACTCTGGGCTGTCTTCAAAATCATAGGTCCCTCGAACATAACATACACATGCTCTTTGATACACCTTCCTGACTGTATTACATTATATTCCTTGTACAATACAATACAGTACAGTTGTTAGAGGGCATTTTAAATTTATTGTTTTGAACATTTTACCAGTAAACAATGAAACAAAATGCATACACCAATGACAAAACTGCCCAATTCAGAACATTTCCATCATAAAAAGTCTACTCAACCTTCTATAGTCCACCAGTATCAGTAAAAAATATGCACAATCTCTGAAGTAGTAAAATCCACATTAAAGAAATTTGTAACTAATAAAGAGGTTGCTGCTAGCAAACAACTTTATATGTCATTGTTTAATCTACAAATAAAGTGCCTGTTACCCTTGAAGAATAAATTGCCTTTGTTGCATGCAATAAAAAAATGATAAGCTAGTAATACCGCAATAGGGAATGGATAGCAAACTGATAACAGGTTCATAGTTACTAGGTATCTTTACCAAAAGGACTGCAGCATCCACCCCCTTTGCAACACAGTACAGTATCAGCAATGCATCTACCTACTGTGGGAGTAGAACCCACAGCCTTCAGCATCAAAAGCAAGTATACTATCTGTTGTGCTATTAACAATGCAAGCAGACTAAACATAAGCAGCACTAAACTTTTGCTCCCCTGCAGCTCTCAGCTCATAAAATCTACTCGACACTAAGCTGTATCTCTGAACTTTGCAGCACAAGAAATCTGGAAAAAGCCAACATTTATTGGGGGGGGGGGGGGGCAAAAGGCCAAAAACCAGGGACATATTTTAAACATTGCTTGTATAATGTTGGAAAGTTGCTAGAATAAAATGCTGCGTTACCACCATACATTTCACTGCCACGTCTTGAACCCAGGGGACCCTGTGCAAAACAGTCAGAGCAACATACCACTACACAAATCAGCTGTTTTGTGAAAGAGGAAGACTGAAACTTAAATGGCTACCATTTAGTGAATTCAGTTCTCACCATAGCACAGCTGTCAATCTCTTAGCACAAAATACCTGAACAAAGCCAATAATGGGTGAATACAGCCCCCAAACATTCAGTGAATTCAGTTTTCACCATAGCTCTCAACCTCTTAGCAAAAAACACCCGGACAAAGCCAGTAATGGGGGAATATAGCCCCCAAACATATTCAGTGAATTCAGTTCTTACCGTAGCTCTCAACCTTAGCACAAAACCTGGATGAAGCCAATAAATACCTGAACAAAGCCAATACTGTGTGAATACAGCCCCCAAACATATTCAGTGAATTCAGTTCTTTCCATAGCTCTCAACCTTAGCACAAAACCTGGATGAAGCCAATAATGGGGGGAATACAGTCCCAAAGACAGGGATACATTTCAAATATCCATCTTGTACACTTAGAAAATTGCTGGAATAAAAGCTTTTGTTACCATGCACTTTCTGAAGAATATGAAGTCTGATATTGAAATGAGTTCCCATTTTTTTAACATTTGTTAACCAGGAAAGTCTGACTTGGAAAATAAGCTAATTTTTAGCAGAGGCCCAAGGAGAAACACTCCAGACAGCCAAGAATCAAACAAGAGAACATGTAGCTGTCAGGCAACAAGGACACAAATACAGAAACCACAGATTTTATGAGGAACAGAAAAAGTATGAGGGAAAAACCTGCAACATTTTTACAAATGGTGGTGGGTAGGGAATTCAGGCTCTTGCCACTAGGGCCCAAGGTACAGGGTTCAAGCCTTATTCTCTACCCACCACCATGTAACTCCTAGGGCATTTCACACACACACAGTGTGTGTAATGGTATGATAATGCATTCGCACACAAAGTGAAGGACTACAAGTTAATACATTTTATTTTTATAACTAGGATGATCACAAAGTACTCCTTAATACTGATGGATGATTAGGTGCATACAGGCTTTTATTTTTGAATGTCATTAAAGTCACAGCATATAGCTGTGCCCTTTTTTCAGTAGGGCTTAAGCTAAGATTGAACATACCTGTATTTTAAGCTGTAGCATTGCAGATTTCTGTGCTACAAGGGCAGGAAGGTACTGCCTTCAGTGTGTGAGGCCCTCAAAGGTATGTACCCAAAAGCACAAGAAGTGATGCAGTGTGGTGTAGACATGGTTAACATCCTGCCACCATGTTGCACTTAGCATGTAGCTGTTGACCTTCATCTGATAAGGAGATCAAAAGGTTAGGAATAAGGTTAACTGTTCAGAATGTCAGATCTTGGCCAAACTTTGAAAAAATAAAGTCCTCCTTCCACAGAAAAAAAAAACATCCAGTTAAGGGTTTAAGCAGATCTTTATTCAATGATGGATAAGCATTCTTGTCTGATTAGGAGATCAGATTCAGAACCATATACAATGTGACAGAGTGAACACCAGTGCTATTACAGTGTGCTACTTTCTGCACAAAGGGTTTCCACTTGTGACAAGCTTGGGCAGGTCCTTTTTAACATTGTTGAGAGCAAAATCCCCAACAAATGAATTGCTTCAGTGAAGAAAGACATCATTCCTGTGGTATCAGCCCACTGGTACAACAGAAGAAGCCTTGCCTCTGGACTTGAGGGTTGGCAGTTTGATTATAGGTGAAGGTTATCTTGATTAATAGGTAGAAGCCAGCATGCAGAGAGTAGTACATTAAGTTGATACAGAAATGTTGGGTATAATGTTGACTCCCATGGATCACTCCTAGTGTGACATGCAGTGTAGTTGTGCATCTCAGTAAGTTAGTGTATGCAGCTCAGAACCCCTTATTCTGATCTGATAGCAAGACACCACAAGGAGTAAGCAAATAACTCCATTTATCACCTGTAGGTTAGAACAGCTGATAAGAAGACTTGTCACTTGTGTAACTTGATAATAACACACAACAAAAAAGAAGTACCAGATTATGACGCCTGCACTAATACCATTTACACAATGAATTAGGGTAGGAAACTGTTATATTTCAAGAAACACCTGTCTGCAAACTTCAGTAGAAGTGTCAAACTACTGCTGTTATGACTCGGCATTGTTAGCTGCACTGATGCATTAACGTTCTAAGCCTGGTCCACTGCATATACATGAAGGCATCTGGCAATGCCATCTCCTTTCATTTACTTCTACTTTCAAGCAGCAGTTCTTCATTTATTTACTGTAGTTTGTTTCCATCTGTTTTGAACCTGACATAGCTCATATATGAATGTATGCTTTCTACTTCTGGAGTAATTTATCATTTGCAAATGCTTCCTTACCTTATGTAATTTAATTTGCACTCCTTGGTTAGGTATTTGTGCTCCATCACCCAAGTCCGTTGTTATTGTCTGGATACCTATCACCGGGAAAGTCCACTGGACCTTGAAGAGCCCATTTTCAGTGGAGGCCTGGGAAGAAAAAGCTCTACATACAAATTATACAGAAAATACAATTTCAGTTACATAATAAACACATATTCAGTAAATGAGAAAGGCATAATACATTTGGTAAACTGGAAAAGCTTACCAGACATGGGGCTTTGTTTTCAGAAGATAGCTGGGAACAGGGATGAGAGATTATACTCAATCAGTGCCACAAAGCAGGCAGGTGGACTCTGCTATACTCAAACTTAGGTCTGTGAGATGCAGTACATTTATGGCTTATATTTGCAATACTGCTAGACAGGGAAAATGATGGAAACAAATTTAGGATTATATTCATTAGCTACAGTTATATAGCTGGATATATTTAATGGATATGTTTTACTTCAATTAATGTTAATGTAACTAAGCTTTCAGTTAAAACTGAGAACTGGTTGTAAGACCCCTGTACTTATCCAGTGACCAGATACAAAATCAATAAAATAGTTATCTAACAGATTTATTGTCATACAGGAGAGCTTCAAATAAATACTTCTGATTAGTAAGTACTATCTTGGGTGTTTATTTTAAAAATATGTATTTCTACTCCTCTTCATGAATTTACAATGCATTTCTTGGAATACAGCACAATTTCCACTACAGAGAAAGTAATTTGAAAGGATGGGATTAAAAAGCATCCCATATAATAAAAGTTCATGACTTCTCCAACAAATAATGTGTGGGATAATGTGAGGGATAATGTGAAGAAGTAAATCAGTCAAGTAAGGTAACATTTAATGTTTAACATCAGAAAAACAATGCAATGAAATTCCACTAAAGTTGCTACGTAAATGCAGCCCTGAGAACAGTGAGTGTGTATGCTGGTAGCCCCTTGTAGATAAGATGTTGATATATCACTTTGAAGAGATGTGCTGCTGGCTGGGGGTGGGGGGTTGTTTATACTTCGCCTCGCCTTATTTGGCCAGGAGCTGTCTGTAACACTTTTGGCACGGCAGGAATTATTTAGTTTCAGCTAGAGTAACAGGCAGTCTGCTACAGAGAGCCAGAATGTCAGTCAGAAAAGACTGCTAGGATGACCGTGACATCAGAAATAGAGTGAGCGACAAAGTGAACAAATGGGCAAGTGGGATGGCCTGTAACGAGCTGCAGGCTTAACACGGCTTCATGTGGATAAGGAAAGTCTTATACACTGGCACAGGCAGCTTTGGTAGGAGAAGTGATAAAACAGTGACCTGTGATACAGAAAAGCCTTAGCATCAAAAGAATTGCAAAGTCTCAGTGTTAACCCGTGAATTAGGATAATCTACAAACTGCAATGGCTTGTTTTTGAGTTTAGGAGAAACTTAGACAAACTTGAGCATCAACAAAAACTGTGGTGTGTCTGGATTAAATTCTACAGCAAGAGAAACTGCATGGTCACTTCATAAACTTGTCTGATTCACCAGAAAAGCACCAACCTGCTAAAGAAAGGATTAGTGAATGTGCTGCACTGTTTTGGAATAGAGAACATTTGTGTTGGGAATTCCTTCCTGTGCTTGTCTTGCAGAATTTGAATCTGCTCATTTCTGACACACACACACCCTACCTTACTAAAGCTGCCCGTTTCAGTTCCCGCTCCACTAAAGCATCCCATCTTCCGTCCGTTTCAGTTCCCGCTCGCTTGCAAGGGTCCCATCTTCAGTAAAGTCCTCTAAACCGTCCATTTCAGTTCCCGCGCGATGATGTCACAGCATCCTCTAAACTGTCCATTTTAGTTCCCGCTTGCAAACTGCACGCAATGATGTCAGCACGCCTGCGACTGGACTTCTTAAAGAAGAACGCCCAAAAAAAAAAAAAAAAAAAACATTTTTAAATGAAAAGATTAACTTGTCAGTGGATTCCAGGGGGGTGCACCCCCTTGCACCTGCCTGCGGGCACCCTTGATTATGGGTAAGGGGAGGAGCTTGGAGCTTGGAGCAGATGCTTGGAAAAATGTTGCCGGCTCGGATCCAATGTGGATCCGAATACCCACAGGTTGCAGATAAATGAAGTTAACTACTTCAGATTATTGCTATTTGTTTAATTTTACCAGTCTCTACTGTTCACAAAATATTTACATTTGTTTATCTTATACTTTTTAAGTTTATTTTTCAGAAAATGTTCTGGAATGCAAGCTATGTGTAGGCTGCTAGAGGTGTGACATTGCAAACCACATACATGTTTATGAGTTAAAGTATATTCTGACTAATTGTGAAAGTATGAGGAATGTTTTATCTGCAGTTCCTCTCTGTGAGGAAAAATCTTCTTTGTCTGTTCCGATTTCTTCACTTTATCAGGTCACTTCTCATTTTTAAAGTATGTTTATGACTCTTTAGATACTACATCCAGGGCTGTGGACACTGGAACTGTGTTTAGGAGGTTTGTCTGGCTGCATTCTCAGAATCTCCCAGAGGAAGTGAAAATTAAGTTTTTAAATTCACCTCAGGATAGAGATTTAGTGTTTGGATCATCTGCTGCAAAGGTTATCAAAATGTACTGAGAGTGGTAAGCTGACATAGGGGAGCTATCAGATTTTTCTGCCATCCTTCTTTAAATGTTCCAGGAAATGTTCTACTTCTTTGTCCAGTTTTGGTCCAGAAACAGTCATGACAAAATGCTAGTAAGCAGGCATTTACAAACAAGGTCAGGGAGGTTCCAAAAAGAAAGCAGGACCCCCCCCAAACAAAGGGCAATCAAATAAATTGGAATAACTAAGGAAGGGACCTTGTACCCCCACTTTCACCCTGGCACCCCCTTATCCCTTCCAGAAAATCTGACTCTCCATTTATCTCTTTGGCAACAAATTGTTTCAGAAACATGGGTTCAGAGACTGATTCAGCAGGGTTACAAAGACTGTTTCAGAAACATGGGTTCAGAGACTGATTCAGCAGGGTTACAAAGACTGTTTCAGAAACATGGGTTCAGAGACTGATTCAGCAGGGTTACAAAGACTATTTCAGAAACATTGGTTCAGAGACTGATTCAGCTGGGTTACAAATGGCAGTGGGAAGAAATCCATCCTTCCCAGGGAGTTATTCTATACCCTCCAGACCAAACCCCTTTGTCTTCTCCTGCCTTATAGCACATGTTTTCTCACATGGCAACAGGAGCAGTTCCTCCTTCCCAATTAGGAAGAAGTTCTAGTTCAAGAATATTTCTGGTGCCAATGAAAGAAAATGCCTCAAGACCAGTTATGGACCTTTCTTTCCTACACCAGTATGTGACAGAGCCCTTGTTTAAGATGCTTTCACTTTGCAAGCTTTTACCCCTACTTCCTCATTTGAGTTTTCTGTAACTTTAGATTTAGCATATGCTTATCACCACATTCCTTCCACCCAGACATCAGATGTTTCTCAAGGTTATACTGGTCTGGATCACATTACATTCTTATGACTTGCTCTTTAGGCTATCCACTGCTCTAGTAATGTTCACAAAGTGTCTAGCTCCAGTTATTACAGAGGGCATAGGGTTTGATTCTCATGTTAGGAAGCATGGCTTGTCTGAAAAAGCCCCCCCCCCCCCAGGTCATTAGCCTAGTAATCACCTATGAACATATACTTTGAAGTTATAGCCCAATGCAGGCTACAGTGCATCCACATTTTTCTATATTTAGAAGACTTTTTTTATTTTAACAGAATATTTTTCAAAGTGTCAAGAATCCCTCATTCGGCTGAGAGATCTCCTGTGCAAGTTGGGATTTCAAGAGAACATTTAAAACTTTTTTTTATTCAATCAGACAGATTGTGTTCCTGGGGTGTCTGCTATGTACCTCAGTACAAACATTTTTTTGTTGCTCTAAAGGCTTAAACCTTGCCTGTGATATAAATAGGACCTGTTGGAGACAGATATGTATCATAGAGACTACCCCTTCTCTGAAACAGGCTCCCCATTCATATGAAGCAGAATTCCTCCTTATCCTAATTCAAGTGTAACTTGGACAATTGGATGGGCAGCAGGAAATTCATCCCTGGTTTGTTACCTATGTCTAATGGACACAGGCAGCCTGTAAATGGTTCATTTTCCAGGTCCCTGCTTGTCAATGCTTCAACTCTCAAGATCTTGCTTACACTTATCAAGGGTACAAGAACTTTTCAGAGATTGGGGATGCATGGCTAGGCTTAAAAAGGCCCTTGTGGTCATTAGCCTAGTACACATCTATGAACCAATCAGAAATCATCACAATCAAACTGATTTTGGGTACAACAATGCACTAGCACAAACTAGAAATATTAGGGATCATGTGTATGGGTTGCTGAAGTCATGCTTTTATTTTCTGACTGCATCTGGTAGTGCCCTGCATGATGTTTCCTCCATATGTGCCAAAATACTGACAGTCTGTGTTTTGTTACATAATAATGTAGTTAGGAAACAGTTACAGCAGGGTGGCCTCTGACCAAGCCAGCATTTCCCAGCACCACAGGCAGAAATAGCTGAGACAGTCAAGGAATCAGAGGATGAGCCAGCAGCATGAAGCAGGAGCCAGATGCAGCAGATAGTCAACAGGAGGAGCCAGCAGCAGGGGATGACCAGGCCAGGCTGAGGTGGGCACAGTACACCATGGCATTAGCAAAGAGGCAGCACATTGAACATATCTTTACAACAAAATTATACAAGACTTAATCAGATGCACTACAATAAATGTGAAGACAAGCATACTAGACTGTGCTTAGTCATGCATAGGTAACCACACTGTGCATCAGAAATTGCTAACCCAAGTAACAAAGTGTAAAGGGCAGGGCACAGTTATCGTCATGTGTACAGGTAGGGTGGAAGTGCAGAGTAGCATGTCTTTCATATGAAAGTGTGCGAGTGCAAGTGCTGAGGTGTAGCAAAAGAAAAAGTACTTTTACGTGTAGTGTAGTAACTGTATCTGGGGTGGTTAATGTGTTGAAAGGTAAGGGTCAATGGATGTGTGGGATGTGGTGGTGGTTGTAGCAGCATGTGTGTCTGGAGGGACACAGCCTTACCACATGGTGTATTACTGTTTCCCAGTCTCATAAACAGGTCATTGGGATGTATGACACAGGTCTGCTTCACATGCATGTATGACACAGGTTCTGCTTCACATGCATGTATGACACAGGTTCAGCTTCATACAGTTTCCCAGCCTCAAAAACAGGTCCATGGGATGTATGACACAGGTCTGCTTCACATGCATGCCCTTGGACAGGTCCATGACATGTATGTCACATGATTTGCTTCACATGCATGCCATTTGTGATTTCCCATCCAGTGATCAGGGTAATTATATCTCTGATGAGCACCTATTACCAACCATCCTTGAGAAGGCCTCCTTGCAAGTAAATGTTTCGGGTAGGTTCAGACATCTGTCTACTGGGGTCACCACACTTCCATGATCTATAGTGTTCCAATCAACATGTCATCTCTTAGAAGTTTCTGCGTTATGGGTATCTGCAGGCAGAGAAACAGTGTCCATTGTTTGTGTAGACGATGCAATGTTCACATTCCCTGTGTCATACAAACACACATACTATTTGTTTCAATAGCAGCACTTACAGGCATTAAAAATAATTACGTATAACTTGTACGCATCAGTACCACATCTGCCAGTTCTGACATAGCTCAAGGGTCGTAGGACGACTGTGCAATGTTATAAGTATGCCTCATCACTTCTTCTCCTGAATAGGTCGATAAGTGGATTCCAGTGTTAAGTTTACACACGCTGACATTGTTAGGATTGCTGTGGGTTCAGTTCCTCCCCAAACAAAGTTCTGTTGTCATGAAAAATAATATTTGTCATCCCAATAACACCAGTGCATCTCTACATGATCCATATATGTAGGATCCATAAGCAGTACTTGTTGCACATTTCCCAATATACAGTAGAAGTATCTGTCATACTCCTGCCCTATCAGTCATACTAGTACTGCCCTATCAGTTATACTAGTACTGCCCTATCAGTCATACTAGTACTGCCCTATATGTCATACTAGTACTGCCCTATCTGTCTTACTAGTACTGCCCTGTCATACTAGTACTGCCCTATCTGTCATACTATTACTGCCCTGTCTTACTAGTACTGCCCTGTCTTACTAGTACTGCCCTATCTGTCATACTATTACTGCACTGTCTTACTAGCACTGCCCTATCTGTCATACTAGCACTGCCCTATCTGTCATACTAGTACTGCCCTGTCATACTACTGCCCTATCTGTCTTACTAGTACTACCCTATCTGTCATACTAGTACTGCCCTATCTGTCATACTAGTACTGCCCTGTCTTACTAGTACTGCCCTATCTGTCTTACTAGTACTGCCCTATCTATCATACTAGTACTGCCCTATCTGTCATACTAGTACTGCCCTATCAGTCATACTAGTACTGCCCTATCTGTCATACTAGTACTGCCCTATCTGTCATACTATTGCCCTATCAGTCATACTAGTACTGCCCTATCTGTCATACTAGTACTGCCCTATCTGTCATACTAATACTGCCCTATCTGTCATACTAGTACTGCCCTATCTATCTTACTAGTACTGCCCTATCTGTCATACTAGTACTGCCCTATCTGTCTTATTAGTACTGTCCTATCTGTCATACTACTGCCCTATCTGTCATACTAGTACTGCCCTATCTGTCTTACTAGTACTCCCCTATCTGTCATACTACTGCCCTGTCATACTAGTACTGCCCTG
Organism: Protopterus annectens; assembly: GCF_019279795.1. NCBI lineage: Eukaryota > Metazoa > Chordata > Ceratodontiformes > Protopteridae > Protopterus > Protopterus annectens. Next base: position 1,193,436,147 of record NC_056737.1, read on the forward strand.
TCTGTCATACTAGTACTGCCCTGTCTGTCATACTAGTACTGCCCTATCTGTCATACTAGTACTGCCCTATCTGTCATACTACTGCCCTATCTGTCATACTAGTACTGCCCTATCTGTCTTACTAGTACTCCCCTATCTGTCATACTACTGCCCTGTCATACTAGTACTGCCCTGTCTGTCATACTAGTACTGCCCTATCTGTCTTACTAGTACTGCCCTGTCATACTAGTACTGCCCTATCTGTCATACTATTACTGCCCTGTCTTACTAGTACTGCCCTGTCTTACTGGTACTGCCCTATCTGTCATACTATTACTGCACTGTCTTACTAGTACTGCCCTATCTGTCATACTAGCACTGCCCTATCTGTCATACTAGTACTGCCCTGTCATACTACTGCCCTGTCTTACTAGTACTACCCTATCTGTCATACTAGTACTGCCCTATCTGTCATACTAGTACTGCCCTGTCTTACTAGTACTGCCCTATCTGTCTTACTAGTACTGCCCTATCTATCATACTAGTACTGCCCTATCTGTCTTACTAGTACTGCCCTGTCATACTAGTACTGCCCTATCAGTCATACTAGTACTGCCCTATCTGTCATAGTAGTACTGCCCTATCTGTCATACTATTGCCCTATCAGTCATACTAGTACTGCCATATCTGTCATACTAGTACTGCCCTATCTGTCTTACTAATACTGCCCTATTTGTCATACTAGTACTGCCCTATCTGTCTTACTAGTACTGCCCTATCTGTCATACTACTGCCCTATCTGTCATACTAGTACTGCCCTAACTGTCTTACTAGTACTCCCCTATCTGTCATACTACTGCCCTGTCATACTAGTACTGCCCTGTCTGTCATACTAGTACTGCCCTATCTGTCATACAAGTAGTGCCCTATCAGTCATACTAGTACTGCCCTATCTGTCTTACTAGTACTGCCCTATCTGTCTTACTAGTACTGCCCTATCTGTCATACTACTGCTCTATCAGTCATTCTAGTACTGCCCTATCAGTCATACTAGTACTGCCCTGTTATACTAGTACTGCCCTATCTGTCATACTACTGCCCTATCTGTCATACTAGTACTGCCCTATCTGTCATACTAGAACCCTATCAGTCATACTACTGCCCTGTCATACTACTGCCCTATCTGTCATACTAGTACTGCCCTATCTGTCTCACTAGTACTGCCCTATCTGTCTCACTAGTACTGCCCTATCTGACATACTACTGCCCTATCTGTCATACTAGTACTGCCCTATCTGTCATACTACTGCACTATCTGTCATACTAGTACTGCCCTATCTGTCATACTACTGCCCTATCTGTCATACTAGTACTGCCCTATCTGTCATACTACTGCACTATCTGTCATACTAGTACTGCCCTATCTGTCATACTAGTACTGCCCTATCTGTCATACTACTGCCCTATCTGTCATACTAGTACTGCCCTATCTGTCTTACTAGTACTGCCCTGTCATACTATTGCCCTATCTGTCATACTAGTACTGCCCTATCTGTCATACTACTGCCCTATCTGTCATACTAGTACTGCCCAATCTGTCATACTAGTACTGTCCTATCTGTCTTACTAGTACTGCCCTATCAGTCATACTAGTACTGCCCTATCTGTCATACAACTGCCCTATCTGTCATACTAGTACTGCCCTATCTGTCATACTAGTACTGCCCTATCTGTCTTACTAGTACTGCCCTGTCATACTAGTACTGCCCTATCTGTCATACTACTGCCCTATCTGTCATACTAGTACTGCCCAATCTGTCATACTAGTACTGCCCTATCTGTCATACTAGTACTGCCCTCTCTGTCATACTAGTACTGCCCTGTCATACTACTGCCCTATCTGTCATACTAGTACTGCCCTATCTGTCATACTACTGCCCTATCTGTCATACTAGTACTGCCCAATCTGTCATACTAGTACTGCCCTATCTGTCTTACTAGTACTGCCCTATCTGTCTTACTAGTACTGCCCTATCAGTCATACTAGTACTACCCTATCAGTCATACTAGTACTGCCCTATCTGTCATACTACTGCCCTATCTGTCATGCTAGTACTGCCCTATCTGTCATACTACTGCCCTATCTGTCATACTACTGCCCTATCTGTCATACTAGTACTGCCCAATCTGTCATACTAGTACTGCCCTATCTGTCTTACTAGTACTGCCCTATCAGTCATACTAGTACTACCCTATCAGTCATACTAGTACTGCCCTATCTGTCATACTACTGCCCTATCTGTCATACTAGTACTGCCCTATCTGTCATACTATTGCCTTATCTGTCTCACTAGTACTGCCCTATCTGACATACTGCTGCCCTATCTGTCATACTAGCAGTGCCCTATCAGTCATACTAGTACTGCCCTATCTGTCATACTAGTACTGCCCTATCAGTCATACTAGTACTACCCTGTCATACTAGTACTGCCCTATCTATCATACTAGTACTGCCCTATCTGTCTTACTACTGCCCTATCAGTCATACTAGTACTGCCCTATCTGTCATACTAGTACTGCCCTATCTGTCTTACTAGTACTGCCCTATCTGTCATACTAGTACTGCCCTGTCATACTAGTACTGCCCTATCTGTCATACTAGTACTGCCCTATCTGTCTTACTAGTACTGCCTTATCTGTCATACTAGTACTGCCCTACCAGTCATACTAGTACTGCCCTATCTGTCATACTAGTACTGCCCTATCTGTCTTACTAGTACTGCCCTATCTGTCATACTACTGCCCTATCTGTCATACTAGTACTGCCCTATCTGTCATACTACTGCCCTATCTGTCATACTATTACTGCCCTATCTGTCATACTACTGCCCTATCAGTCATACTAGTACCTATCAGTCATATCACTGCCCTATCATTCATACTATGGAACTATATTTAAGAAAACACTTCTGCCTGAGCTTCATCGGTCATACTACTGCCCTATCTGTCATACTGGGGGGGGGGGGGTGAAGCCACACTGATTGACTTTTGCAACCATATCAGTAATTCTGCTAGCTTCCTGAGATTCACAACCTGTCACAACAAAACCTTGGTCAACATTTAGACAAAACCATATCCAAGGACACTGAAAACAAATGCCTCTCCAACAACCTGTGCAGAAAACCAGCTAGGGTTAATATGCTGCTGAACAATAAAAGTATGCATCCCCAGATCACAAAGAGAAATGTTATAAAATCTCAGGGATAAGAATTGCATGTATCCAAAGAGCTTAGAGAATTCATTGCAAATCTAATCAGCCTACACCAAGAACTCCTGGCTAGGGGCTACAGCAGTAGATTACTAAATTCCATCTTCAACCCCATAAGAACTTTAAAAGAGACAGATGTCCCCATTTTGAGGGACCCCTCCAAAGGAGGACAAAAAGAAAAAGAAGCATTGCCCTCAGTTTTACAGTAGATTATAAAACAATCAGAAAGATCATTACTGACAACTGGGTTTTATTTATAGACAATAAACAACTGAAAAAGTTTTAGGACCTCATCCTTGTTTCATATTTAAGAGAGTCGGGAACATTAGGGACTGATTGAAGTGCAAATTCAGGTCGGAGGAGGACAATAGAGGAACTTACTCCAGTGGCCACTTCTTTTTACACTTACTGCTAATACGTGAGCAACAAGGACCAGTATTTTTATCCAGTACTCAGGCGAAAAATCAACTTTACTTGTTCTAGTAATTGCAACACTGCTTTTGTGAAATACCATGCACAGTGTAATGGCTGCAGTTGTTTTTATATAAGGAAAACTGTGAACAAATTCAAAATCAGGGTAGCACACCACCTGTCTGACATCAGACTCCAGGTCCTCAAAAAACAACTATTGAAGCATTGCTGTGATTTCCCAGTCCATGGAGGTTTCCACTTCCACATCCTGGACAAGATCACTATGGGTCAACTCAAAGGAAACAAAAAATGCAATCCTTGAAAAAATGGAGTTAAACTGGCAGATCAGACTGGTTACCCACCCCCTACCCTAGTTAAACTCAAGCATTTCCATTAGAAGTGTTCTTGCACTCAGGAAAATAAACCATAAATCATACAGCTAAAACACCTAACTAAGGATTTAGGTATAAACTGTTAATTAACCCCAGTTGCTGCTGTTAATATGAAAAAAGTAAATCAAGTAATTACATTGTAAATCACTGCATCCACATTTATATGGTTTATCTGGTGAACTAGTGACATGGAAAACAAGCCGCATCATTATTTTTTTTTCTTTTTTGAGTGATCTCTAGTTGTATACAAATCTAAAAAGTAACTGGCATGGGTTTGAAAGTGCTTTATACCTCATGATGTGCACAAACTTAAACAGCAGCTTTCAGTTATTTGAACCATGTTTTTTTTTTTTTCTAGTACTAATTTAGGACTTGGGCTTTCCTTTTGGTGCTAAGAGTGAGAAAAGGTGGCCAAACTTTATTCTCCCAGTTTGATTGGTAGCCCATTCACATACTGATTACATCATCCTCTTACATTATCTAACCCCACCCTGGGCCTCATGGCACCACTCCCTCTCTCTGAAGATTAGTTAACTGCCCTTCCAACTGATCCCTCCCAGTTTTCAGCCCTTTATCTAGCCAGGCACAACGCTATCTAGCCCTTTTTTGCACTAACTTCACCACCTGGAATTTGGAGCTATGAAGAATCTGAACAGAAGAGCCCTCAACAACTCCTAGACTCAGAAAGAAGTTTGCCAGTGAAGACCCCCAGACTGGAGTACCATAAAACCATGCTCTGGGACCAAGAGCATCCCACCTCACTACAGCTACCCCACAACAGCCAGGTATAGGTACTGTACAGGAGCGGCCTTAGGTCAACTGGTGCCCTAGGCAAAAGGGCTTCACGGTTCCCCCCACCACACCACCCGGTGCCCCCATCCTTGTCTACCTACACCAAATAAATACTGAAAAAGTGCCCCTACTACAGCAGTGCCCTAGGAGGCCACCTAGTTGGCCTATGCCTAAGGCCAGCTATGGTACTGTAGCCACTGAGACAACATTTAACAACATTTCTATAGTCTGCAGAACAATAAAAATTTTTGTTCCAGGGCACCACTCCACATTGCTATATTTCTGACACCATAGGCACAATTTGTCTATGCTTAAAGAAGATCTGAGATTCTTATGTTTATTAAAAGTGTTTATAGAATCTGTAGTTCACCACTTGGTGGATTATTATTGCATGGCTACAGAAAGCTTACACAAAAGGGTCTGAGTCTCAAACTTTATTACTTTTTTTCTCCTTATTGTGCACATCCATGAGCTCTGTAAAAATGAGCATTATGACATGTTTCCACTGTACCCTATTTCTCTAGATGCATGTTGTTGTTTTTCTTTCTGCTTTTCCCAGTTAGGGGTCACCACAGCTGAACTCCAGTCCGCTAATGATTGGCAGTCGATTTTTATGGTGCCGAGGTGCCAGCCCAACACCCAACTTTCAACGAAGGCACGCCCATTCATGCATGTCTTTCGAATGCCACTCGACCGCGGGGAGGACATGGATGCATGTACTGTTCAAAAATGGAAATCACCTAGTGTAGCTTTAAGTGACTATCTCCCTGCATATAAAAGGTCTGTCTTCATCAAGAGGAAGAAGAATTTCTGACAGGTTCAGCGCAAACTTCTCCCCCCCCTCCCCACCAAAAGGGCAAATATCTATCACAGCAGAGTGCTGCCCCCCTGACATCTCAGATGCTCAGGTAAGAGCCGCCCTCTCCAAAGCAAAAAACACAGCATCAATGGGACCAGACAGTGTCCCGGGCTGCATCCTACATGAACTCCAAGAAGAGCTAAACCCAAACATAAAACTACTGTTCAATCTCAGCCTTACTACAGGATATGTACCCAAAGAGTGGCGTACAGCAACAGTGGTCCCTCTCCATAAAGGTGGTGCCTCAACGGATCCTGGAAACTATCACCCCATAAGCCTGACTAGCTTGGTCTGCAAAGCTATGGAAAGGATCATCATGGACCTCATAAATAAAGATATTGGGGACCTACAGACACTGGATCCTACCCAGTTCGGCTTTGTTAAGGGCAGATCCTGCCTCTTAAACCTGGTTGATTTCTTTGAAACAGTCACCAAGGCCATTGACGAGGGGAAGGTGGTCCACACAGCCTACCTGGACCTCGCAAAAGCCTTCGATACAATACCCCACTCGGACATTATAGATAAGCTCACCAGCTTAAATATAAACCCCTATGTCACTAGATGGATTGCAAACTGGCTCAAGGACAGAACCCACATGGTTAGAATTGCTGGAGCCATGTTTCAAAGAAATCAACCAGGTTTAAGAGTGTTCAGCCATTTTACAGTGAGCTGATCGAAGGAAGGACACTCAGCAAACTCGGAGCTACAATATATAACATTAAGTATCCTGTTTTTTGTTTATTTTGTTCTTTATTTCTTTGTTGTTTATAGCACTTTGTGTACTGTGTATTTTTTCTAGCTAGTTTCACTGTGTGTGAGGTATTAACTGGAAATTGTCCACTCTTATTAAGCATCTGTTGGGTTGTTTGTTTATGATAACTTGTTGCAGTTAAACTCTTTTTTTCTAGTGGCTCCTTTAGCTGTTTAAAACTTTCATTTAAAGGCTCACTGCTGCTTTTCAGCTGGGAGTAACATTTCTGCAGTTTGTTCTAAGTAGTGGGGATATTTGTAGCATTTCCATAGTCAGGCTTGTATTTGGGCCTAGTGTTTGTGGAGGCTGTGTGTCTGAGCACATAATTCAGGGACATCTTGTTTTAGCCAAAGCCATCAGGCATTTCAGTGAGAGAATTGTTTGAGGTCATTGGCTGACTGAGGTCTCCTGGACTACAGCTTAGACTAAGCACCTCATTGGTTCTTTTGAGATTTCTTTCTTAAAAGCTGTCTCAGGTTTCAACTTTCTGTTACCTAAGAAGCTCAGTTGTGAGTGTTCAGCCATTTTACAGTGAGCTGATCGAAGGAAGGACACTCAGCAAACTCGGAGCTACAATATATAACATTAAGTATCCTGTTATTTGTTTATTTTGTTCTTTATTTCATTTCTGCTGTTTGTTTCCCCACCCTCCCTCCCTGTTGGTATAGTGTTTTTATAGTTGGTGGCTTTGCAGTTGCCCGCCCCTAGTGTAAATTTGATCTGGGACCCTCCTCCCAGTCTAGTGTCATTACCTCATTCTACCCAGTACAGGGAGAGCATTTGAGAAGGCCAATCAGCTTAGTTTCTGCTACTCCTTTCTCTCTTTCCTTTCTCTCTTTCCAAAAAAAAAAAAAAAAAAAAAATCTGCTTTTACTGTATTTGTGTTTTTTCCTACATTATTTTGCTTTTGCGTCATCTTAAAAGTACTCAATTGTATTTATTACTGCTTGGTGTAACTCATTGTAAGCCTTTTAGTTTAAGCACCTAGGCTTCAGACCAGTTTTACATTAGAAAGGTTTGTGGTCTGCACTGTAGTGGCAGAACAGGTAGCTTACATCCTTCTAAGTTGGGAACTGCTGATTGAGGGCTCAGTGTCTGTTATTCTAAAAGTGTATTAATTCTGGTTTAAGCACTTGGGCTTGAGGCCAGTTATTTTACATTAAGAGGGTTCATGTTCTGCACTCTTGTGGGAGGAGAGGCTGGACTCTGTCCTTCTGAGCTGGGAATTTCTAGTTAAAGCTTATAGTGCCTATATATTTGAACTGCTTCTTACTGAAATTGGTACACCTCATTTGCTGTAGCATAGACTAGATCCAGGCCTGCTGAATCTAGCTTTGTTTGTATAACTTGAGCACTAATCCAGGCATTCTTTAAAGTATTCAGTTGTATTTATTACTGCTGGTAGTAACTTGATTAAAGTGTAGCTATCATTTCTAAGTCTTTTGGATTAAGCACTTGGGCTTCAGACCAGTTGTTTTACATTAGGAAGGTTTGTGGCCTGCACTGTGGTGGCAGGACAGGTAGCTTACATCCTTCTAAGTTGGGAACTGCTGATTGAGAGCTCAGTGTCTGTTATTCTAAAAGTGTATTAGTTCGGGTTTAAGCACTTGGGCTTCAGGCCAGTTATTTTACGTTAAGAAGGATTGCGGTCTGCACTCTTGTGGGAGGAGAGGCTGGACTCTGCCCTTCTGAGCAGGGAATTTCTGGTTAGAGGCTTATAGTGCCTGCATATTCTAACTGTTTCTTACTGAAATTGGTACACCTTGTTTGCTGTAGCATAGACTAGATCCAGGCCTGCTGAATCTAGCTTTATTTGTATGCTTGTTGTTTGTTTATTTCCCTGAAACGTTAATTCCACCTAAAACGCGGCCTTTTAGCACTTCTGTGGATCCCTAGTGATATCTGCATTGCTTACTGTACTTATTTCCTAGTTTCACTTGAAAGAAAGTTACTGTTTGTCATTTTTGCATTTAGGTTACCTGCAACACATTGCATTTAAGTTACCTGGCACTTGCTCACTAAAGCAATTATATAAGTCAGCTCTAAAAAATTAAAAGCACTACACCCTCATAAACTCCCCTTGAGTACCTTGTTCCCCATTGGCCCTTTTTTTCAATTATAAAGGAATTCCCAATACTATTCTAGCATGTCCAAAGGTCAGTTGTCAATCTCCTCTCCGGTCCAGCTGGTGAATCTGGGAATCTTGAGGCAATGTTACAACTGCCTCATGTACACAGACAACCCTCTCCTCCTCCCAACAAATTCCAACACATGTGAGAGATGCAACCATATAGCCAAACTGGAGGCTAAGCTCTCTCAACTCAGTACTGGCGTAACCAGTCAGGAGGAGAAGGAAACCACACTCACTACAATTCCAGTCTCACATAGACCTACCACGACAACAAACCAAACACATAAACACACAAAAACATACTCAGAGGCTCTAAATAAAAATCTGCCTAAGCAGCAGAGACCTCCAAAGCAGACACCCAAGCAACCGCTACCCCAAAACAAAACACATGCAACACATAGCTCACAAAGCCAGTGTGCCGAACATTCACAGCCCTTAAAGCTAAACAACACACCTGATACACTTGTAATAGGGGACTCTATCGTCAGGCACACTGACGTCCCGCTCACCAGGCTGAACAAGGAGAAGGTCACGGTGAGCTGCCTGTCGGGCGCTAGGATCTGCCACATAACACAAGCACTCAGGTCACTCCAAGGCAAGTACAAATATGACTCAGTTATTGTCCATGCTGGTGTGAATGACCTGAGACGTACCTCCCTGGGCTACATGAAAAGAGACATAGAGGAGCTCTCTGAGCATGTAGCCCAGGCCCGTATGACCCTGACCTTGAGTAGCATCTTACCCTCACCAAGAATGATGCCACAATATGAAGACAAGATGATCAATTTCAACAATTGGCTTAAGTGTTGGTGTCATTCAAAGGGGATCCAATGCCTGTCAGCCTGGGATGACATGCTCGACAAGCCACGATGCTTCGCTAGGGACGGCTTGCACCTGTCACCCCTGGGCTTTCAGATATTGGCAAAGGCTCTTGCTACCCCCATAGTGCCTTTTTTAGGCAAGGCTCAAAAGACAAACCCACCTCCATAGGTATCACAAGGGATAAGAAACTAAGAGTAATGCTACTCAACGCCAGAAGTCTAAACCTCAAGATGCACACACTCGAAACTCTCCTTAGCATGGAGAACATCGATATCTGTGCAGTAACAGAAACCTGGTTCAAGGCTCCCGAGAGCACCCCAGCACTACCAGGTTATACCTCATGCCATGATTTTCGGCCCCAAAACTTGGACCGAACCACAAAAGGAGGGGGAGTATCAATATTTGTCAAAGATACCCACACCTCCAGGTTGGTGGCACAGCACGAAGCATCAGAGACTATCCATGTGCAACTAACTGTGGGTAAAACTGCCTTCCAGTTTATAGCCTGCTACAGACCACCCTCCCAAACACAGGAACCCCACTTGGCCTTCCTGAGAATACTGGAAAATATGAAGGTCTCTCCAAACACCATTATATTGGGCGACTTCAACTACCCAAACATAGACTGGGAACATTACTCTAGCTCCAACACCCTAGCCCAAAGGTTCCTAGAATTTATAAACTCAAATGCTATGGAACAACTTGTTACCACTCCCACAAGAGGGGAAAACATACTGGACCTGATCATCACCAACATGGGGACACTATGCTCCAGACCAGAAGTGTATCCCTCACTGGTAAGATCAGACCATAAACTAATCTCACTGGATATTCACATCCCGACCCCACCCCCGCCCAGAAAACCACAGTGAAAAACTTCTCTAAAGCAAATTTCACACGCCTCAAAACCGAGGCGAAATCCTTCAAAGCCCCCGGGCCTGTGGAAAATACGGCCCAGACCGCAGAATCCTTTAATTCTATGAACACCTTCAGGAATGCATGGATCATGCAATCCCAAATAAAACCAAGACCCAATCCTCCAAAGGCAGACGTCCTGTCTGGTGGACCCCAGCCATAAACAAACTATACAATAGAAGGAGGAAGCTACTACATGATAGAGCAAAATCCCAAAAGGGAAGGCATCTCTGATCAGTATTAGCAAAAACTACGGGCACTCATAAAATCATCTAAGGCCAGCTTCGAGAGAAAAATTGCACAGGACACTAAGGATAATCACAAGGCTTTCTTTAGTTATGTTAGGAACCTGGGTGGGAATTCCCAGATATGCTCAGAATTAGTCCAAAATGACAAAAATACACCGAGCCCACAGCCCTTGCCAAGATCCTAGCTCACAGGTTCAGTGCAAACTTCCCCCCTCCCCACCAAAAGGACAAATATCTATCCCAACAGAGTGCTGCCCCCTGGCATCTCAGATGCTCAGGTAAGAGCCGCCCTCTCCAAAGCAAAAACACAGCATCAATGGGACCAGATGGTGTCCCGGGCTGCGTCCTACATGAACTCCAAGAAGAGCTAAACCCAAACATAAAACTACTGTTCAATCTTAGCCTTACTACAGGATATGTACCCAAAGAGTGGCGTACAGCAACAGTGGTCCCTCTCCACAAAGGTGGTGCCTCAACGGATCCTGGAAACTATCGCCCCATAAGCCTGACTAGCTTGGTCTGCAAAGCTATGGAAAGGATCATCATGGACCTCATAAATAAAGATATTGGGGACCTACAGACACTGGATCCTACCCAGTTTGGCTTTGTTAAGGGCAGATCCTGCCTCTTAAACCTGGTCGATTTCTTTGAAACCGTCACCAAGGCCATTGACGAGGGGAAGGTGGTCCACACAGCCTACCTGGACCTCGCAAAAGCCTTCGATACAATACCCCACTGGCATTATAGATAAGCTCACCAGCTTAAATATAAACCCCTATGTCACTAGATGGGTTGCAAACTGGCTCAAGGACAGAACCCACATGGTTAGAATTGCTGGAGCCATGTCAGACTCCAAACCAGTTACAAGTGGCGTCCCACAAGGCTCAGTCCTGGGACCTCTCTTGTTCGGTATATATTTCTCGGCGGTACAGGCCAACACGGAAGGACTGTGGCTGACCAAGTTCGCAGATGACTGCAAACTGGGCCATAATCAACTCTCCAGCCGACACATGCATCCTCCAAAAGGGCCTCATTGAAACAGACAACTGGTGCCAGAGCCATGGCCTCAAGCTAAACGCCAAAAAGTGTATAGTCATCCCCTTTGGCAAAAACAAAGTGCCCACAAATTACCACATAGGTGGTAATCCATTAAGTACAGAAGAAGTCATTAGGGACCTGGGGACCCAAGTTGATAGCAATCTCTCATTTGACAACCACGTGGCCAAAGTGGTTAGAAAAACATTTTATATAGCCCACCTAATCATGAAGGGATTCACATCTAGATCAGGGAGGTCATCGCCTCTTTACTCATCCCTCATCAGGCCCATAATTGAGTACAATGCCCCTTTGGGATGTACCTTACCAGACACCTGCAGCAACTGGAAAGACCCCAAAAGTACCTCACCAAGAGGATCAAAGGGCTCAAACAGATGCCATATGCTGCCCGGTTAAAGAAACTCCAGCTCTACTCAGTGGCATACTGCCTGCTCAGAGGCGATCTGTGCCTGATGTATAAAGCCATGTCCAACCCGGAATTAATGGACATGCTGCACCTCAGAAAATCCAAATCCCATCGAGCTACGCTCGAGAGACTTGAACCTCAGCACTGAAATAAATAGGACATGCTGGAGGGACAGATTCATAACCCAGAGGCTCCCTTCACTCTGGAATAAAATCCCAGTCCAGGTTAGGCAGAGTCCCACATTGACTCTCTTCAAGAGGAATCTTGATGAGTGGATGGGAGATCGTAGGTTTACCCCGGCTATCACTTCTGTGTCACTGTTAGACAGAGGGCACAGTATACTAACCTCAAAAAAAGGCATAGCAAAATTAATTTAAAATGGGTGGCGAAAGCCAAACACACTCTGGCTAGGCTTATAAATGCCCTAGGGCAGATAGCCTAGTATGAACCTATGAACCTATGAACCTATGTCAGACTCCAAACCAGTTACAAGTGGTATCCCACAAGGCTCAGTCCTGGGACCTCTCTTGTTCGGTATATATTTCTCGGAGGTACAGGCCAACACGGAAGGACTGTGGCTGACCAAGTTCGCAGAAACTGGGCGGCATAATTGACTCTCCAGCCGACACAAGCATCCTCCAAAAGGGCTTCATAGAAACAGACAACTGGTGCCAGAGCCATGGCCTCAAGCTAAATGCCAAAAAGTGTATAGTCATCCCCTTTGGCAAAAACAAAGTGCCCACAAATTACCACATAGGTGGTAATCCATTAAGTACAGAAGAAGTAATTAGGGACCTGGGGACCCAAGTTGATAGCAATCTCTCATTTGACAACCATGTGGCCAAAGTGGTTAGAAAAACATTTTATATAGCCCACCTAATCATGAAGGGATTCACATCTAGATCAGGGAGGTCATCGTGCCTTTTACTCATCCCTCATCAGGCCCATAATTGAGTACAATGCCCCTTTTGGGATGTACCTTACCAGACACCTGCAGCAACTGGAAAGACCCCAAAAGTACCTCACCAAGAGGATCAAAGGGCTCAAACAGATGCCATATGCTGCCCGTTAAAGAAACTCCAGCTCTACTCAGTGGCATACCACCTGTTCAGAGGCAATCTGTGCCTGACATATAAAGCCATGTCCAACCTGGAATTAATGGACATGCTGCACCTCAGAAAATCCAAATCCCATCGAGCTACGCGCTCGAGAGACTTGAACCTCAGCACTGAAATAAATAGGACATGCTGGAGGGACAGATTCATAACCCAGAGGCTCCCTTCACTCTGGATTAAAATCCCAGTCCAGGTTAGGCAGAGACCCTCATTGACTCTCTTCAAGAGGAATCTTGAGTGGATGGGAGATCGTAGGTTTACCCCGGGAATCACTTCTGTGTCACTGTTAGACAGAGGCACAGTATACTAACCTCGAAAAAGGGCATAGCAAAATAAATTTAAAATGGGTGGCGAAAGCCAGACACATTCTGGCTAGGCTTATAAATGCCCTAGGGCAGATAGCCTAGTATGAACCAATGAACCTATGAACCTATAATGGGCACTGATCACATGGTCACATTAATCATGTGCACGAGCCTCTTATAAGCAGGCACTGTAAACCTTTTTTGTTATTCAAGAGAATATTATCCTTTCATATTATATGTTAGGAGATAATGACCTTCATAAAAGTGGGCACAGCCTCTCATATTACATGGAAAAAAGTTCTGTAATAAAGCTTTCATACTTGGCTCCAAGGAATATGAGACCCACTGATGTAGACACAGCCTCTCATTTTATATGCATTACAAAACAGACTAATAAAGTCTGCTGATAGCCTCATAAAAGTAGGCATTTTATAGGTTCATAGGTAGGTACTAGGCTATTGGCCCTAGGGCCTATATAAGCCTAGCCAAATGATACCCTGGCTTTTGCCACCCAAGAAAATTATTTTCCTGTGCCCCTGTCAAGCAGAGCCACAGAAGTGATCCCCGGGGTGAATTCCCTATCTCCCATCCAATCATCAAGATTTTTCTTGAAGAGTGCTAATGAGGAGGTTTGTTTGATATAGATAAGTAGTTTGTTCCAGAGTATGGGAAGTCTCTGAGACAGGAATCTATCCCTCCAGCATGTTCTGTTCATTGTGGTGACAAGGTTTAGGTCCCTAGAGCGTGTAGCTTGGAGGGATTGGGATTTCTTTACATGGAGCATGTCCAGCAGCTCTGGGTTTGACATAGCTTTGTATGTTAGGCAGAGATCACCTCTGAGTAGGCGATATGTGACAGAGTAAAGCTGGAGTTTTTTGAAACAGTCTGCGTAGGGCATCTGTTTGAGGCTGGTAATCCTCTTTGTGAGGTATTTCTGTGGCCTTTCCAGTTGTTGTAGATGTCTTGTGAGGTACATACCAAAAGGGGCATTGTACTCTATAATGGGTCTAATGAGTGATGAGTAGAGGGGAACAGTGACCTCTTTTTTCCTGGATAAGAAACCTTTTGTGATGAGGTGTACCACGTAGAAGGATTTCCTGACTTCTGTGGCGATGTGATTATCAAAGGAGAGACTACTGTCCACCTGTGTCCCAAGGTCTCTTATCACACTTTCGGTGTTAAGTAGACTACCACCTATGTGGTAGTTCATGGGTACAGAGTTTTTACCAAAAGGGATGACAATGCACTTTATGGCATTGAGCTGGAGGACATGGCTTTGACACCAGGCATCTGTCTCAGTGAGGCCCTTTTGTAGGATATCCACATCGTTAGGAGATTTGATTATGGCTCCTAATTTGCAGTCATCTGTGAACTTTGTTAGCCAAAGACCTTCTGTGTTAGCCTGTACTTCAGAGAAGTAGATACCAAATAGGAGAGAACCTAGGACTGAACCCTGTGGTACTCCAATTGTCACTGGTCTGAAGTTGGATTTAGAGTCTGCTACTTTCACAGTGTGGGTTCGGTCAGTGAGCCAGTTGGCAACCCATCTTGTGACATAGGGATTTATACCTAGTTTAGTGAGTTTGTCTATAATTCCAGAGTGGGAGATGGTGTCAAAAGCCTTGACGAGATCTAGATAGGCTGTGTGTACCACCTTACCCTCATCTACAGCTTTGGTGACCACTTCAAAGAAGTCTATCAGGTTTAGGAGACATGATCTGCCTTTTACAAACCCAAACTGGGTAGGTTCCGGAGTTTGGAGATTACCAATGTCATTGTTTATAAGTTCCATGATGATACGCTCCATAGCCTTGCAGAACAGGCTCATCAGGCTAATGGGGCAGTAGTTCCCGGGGTCCGTGGTGGCTCCCCTTTTGTGGAGTGGGATAACTGCTGCTGTGCACCATTCAGTGGGCACAAAGCCTGAGGTGAGGCTATGATTGAACATGGTACTTAGGTGCGGTGCCAGTTTGTTCTGTAGTTCATGTAGAACGCAGCCTGGGATGTTGTCAGGTCCCATGGATGCTGTGTTCTTGGCTTTGGAGAGTGTGTTTTTTACCTGTGCAGCTGTGATTACAGGTACTTTGCATTCTTCTGGTAAAGAGAGGGGCCCTTTAGGGGATGAGAGAGGGGTAAAGTTAGCACTGAACCTATCTGCCAGGATATTGGCAATATCAGTTGGTTCTGTATATTTAGTGCCATTGTGCTGTTACTCAGAGCAAATGTGAGTGTTGCCATTGAGATTCTTGACATAGCTATAGAATGCTTTGTGGTTGTCTTTAGAATCAGTGGTGATTTTGTTTTCGTAACTAGCTTTGGAGGATTTTATGAGGGATCTCAGCTTCTTACTGAGGCTGACCATAGAGTTCCTCCAATCATGGGATTTTACTTTTTTTTGCAACAGTTTCTTTCTTCTGTTGTAGAGTTTGTTTATAGCAGGGGACCACCATATTGGCTTCCTTTTTTTAGAGGATAGCATCTCGGTTCTGTTAGGGATTGCATGATCCATGCACTTGTGTAAGTGCTTATATAGTGCAATTGTATAGGATTCAGCAGTTGTATCTCTATTGTCCGTCAGCATGGGTGTCGTGAAGTTTGCCACTTTTGTCTTAAGAAGCATGAAGTTGGCTTTGGAGAAATTTTTTACGGTGGTTTCCCTAATGGGGGGGGGGGGCTGGGATGTGGATGTCTAGGGTGATTTGCTTATGGTCGGATCTGACAACTTGACCTCTGCTGTGGAACACCAGTTGCCCATGTTGGTAATGACCAGGTCTAGGATATTGCTGCCCTTGGTGGGGGTGTGGATAAGTTGATCCAAGGCATTGGAATTTATGAATTCCAGAAAATGTTGAGCACAAGAGTTGGTACATGAGTAGTTTTCCCAGTTAATGGTGGGGTAGTTGAAATCGCCCATTATTAGGGTGTTAGGTTGTACCCTATAATTTTCCAGTTTGTCAAGAAATGAGGAGTGGGAATCCTGGAGCATGGTGGGGGATCTGTAGCAAGCTACAATTTGCACTGTGGTCTTTCCCAGAGTTAGTTGCACTTGGATAATCTCAGATGCATTATGCTGAGCAACTAGCCTGGAGGTGTGGATATCCTTAATGAATATGGAAACGCCTCCGCTCTTATTGCTTCAGTCCAAATTAGGTGGCCGAAAGGTGTGGTATGAATTATAGCCTGCTAATGCAGGGGTGCTCTCTGGAGCCTTGAACCAGGTCTCTGTCACTGCACAGATGTTGATGTTCTCCATTTTAAGGAGTGCCTCGAGTGAGTGGATTTTGAGGTTTAGACTTCTAGCATTGAGTAGCATTACCCTCAATGATTAAAGTATAAACCACTCTGTTAGATGGACCTGATGAAGATAAGGCAGAAGTGTTTTATTGAATATAGTTCCATAGTTGTAGCTCATAGTATTTTGTCATGTTTTATTTGTTAGAAGTTAGAAATAAATAAAAATAAAACCTTTTAAATAAGAATGAGGTTCCACATTCTGCCGAGTTGGCAAACTTTCATGTTTTTTTTCAGGAATATTCAAATAAGGGACTAACATCTAAGCTTTGGGATTGGCTCCTTGTTTTTTCATCCCCCAGATTTTCCTCCAGTCAGCTTCCATGGACCCTCCCACCATTGTCTGTAACTGTCTTTAAATAACTGAGCTGTTGAATTTAGTGTATTAGAACAAGGACACTCTTCTATCTACTTCCTTAACTGAATAAAGTACTGGATACTTCAACAAGGTGTCTTTATTCATTCAACAGGGAGGGTATCAGAGAGAGAGAATCTCCTAGATCTGCTAGCTAAAGTGCTTTACTCTGGACTAATCCTTTATACTCTGTTTATTGTTAGTCCCGTCTAGAATACCAGACTTCACTCAAGCCCTCTGGATTATTACTGTTCACTAAGTATCATTTGTGGAAGACAAAAGCAGTGAGAAATGTCTCCACTACCAAGTGTCACTGTGCCAAAAAAAAACAATAATAGATCTCTTACCTAATTAATATAAGGTATTGGAAATGTAGGCATCTGCTGACAGTTTAATTTGCTCCTAGTTTTATTTTCCATAGGTTATCTTCTACTCTCCATCAAGTTCATTAGTTCTAAAGTACATTTTCAACTGGATTTACACAATTATGCTAAGAATACTGTATAAATAGATTTCTCATCAAGATACTTCTGTAACATCAAATATTGTACATGACCAGATAATGTGACTCCTTGCTTATGGCTATGTATTGCATCATGACTAACAGGTTATACAGTAGTTTGAAGCAGACATAAAAAGCGTATCATTATTGGATAATATTATTGCCTTCTCCAGCCTTCCCACACTTAATATGTGACCTCTTCCCTAAACGTTTGCATGTTCTTCCTCTAAAAATATGTTCTGCTTGAATTGCTGGATTTCTGAGTCAAGTAAGTCAGGCTTGTTTTTAAAGATTCACTGCTACCAGTTTTTGAGGTAAGTTAACATCTCTTGAACCTTACCTTGGTTAGGTTATTTGCCTGAAAAGGGAAAGTTTTTGAATCTCTCTTCTTTGCCAAATATACCACTGATAAGAGAATTGCACACAATCGTATTGATGTCGCCCAGGTCATTAAATCGAGGATTGAAATGTAAGACAACATCATCATCACTTATTCCTAGTTCTACAGAAAAACTGAATGTAAATAAAAAAGACATAAAAGGTTTAATGTTGTATTTCACTTCTTACAATAGATATAAAAAAACAATTTCATATAAATGAACACAAACACAAAGGCAACAACAATGCTGTCAAAAAATGGAGCTGCAAAACAAATACTAGCTGCTGTTTCACAAGGGTTATTGTTACAACTGCTTGTAGTTTCTGTTCTGCGATCTATAAAATGTAAACAGCTCTAGCTTTACCTTAGTTCACCTCCACATGCTATCCATTAAGTGAGTCTTCAAGCAAGTCAAAGTGAAACCTATTAAATTCTGAAAGGTTGTACAAGGTTAGTATGCATATAAGGTTTCGGATTTGTATATCAGCATTGACATTAGTATCTGTGGTCTCAGGAGCATGCCAGTAGGTCATGCCACTTCTTAGTGAGCCCTGATAGGATGAAAAATAAGTTATGTACTCACCATAACATTCCATCTGAGTAGTTGTACTTCATTTGTCTTCAACCTGTGGGTTATGGATCCGAGCCGGAAACTCTTACTAGCATCACCTCCGAGCTCCAAGCTCCTCCCCTTACCCATAATACACCTCCACTGCCTTCCATCCCCAGATTGAGTTTGCTGAACCTTATACTGAGAACCCGACCTAAAAATTTAACTTGTGACCTATACTGCAGCCCTCAGGCTGATCATATGGCAAGGTCCGGGGGAAGGAGGGAGGGATGGTTGAAGACAAATGAGGTACAACTACTCAGATGGAACGTTATGGTGAGTACATAACTTCTTTATCTGAAGTAGTTTACTTCATTTGGTCTTCAACCTCTGGGACAGAGTCCCTAGCTACTAAACTCCTGGGAGGCCCTCATAGAAGGATATTCTGGAGCACCATGGAACCAAAGGATGCTTTCCTTCTGGAAGTCAAATCCAATTTGTAATGAGAAATAAACGTATAAGATGAGGACCAAGCAGCTGCAGAACAAATATCATCCAAAGACACTCTAGACCAAAAGGCCGCAGACGTAGCCATGGACCTAGTGGAATGAGCTTTCACCTGACCTCGAGGAGACATGCCTCTGTCCTTATAGACCTGCAGTATGCATGAAGAAATCCATCTAACTATAGTGACCTTGGATATAGGTTTCCCCAAAAAGGGTTTATAGAAGAATACAAACAATTGATCAGATTTACGGACATTTTTTGTCCTGTGTAAATAGAATTGTAACTGTCTATGAACATCCAACATGTGGACTTTGTACTCCATCTTGTTAGTAAAATTAGGAAAGAACACAGGCAAATTAATGGTCTGATTGATATTGACTGATGATACCACTTTAGGAAGAAAGGATGGATTGGTTCGAAGGGAAACCCTATCTTTGTGAAAAATCATGTAAGGAATTTTGATGGACAAGGACTGTAATTCTGAAACCCTTTTTGCAGAGGTAATAGCCACCAGAACAGCTGTTTTCCAAGATAAAAATTTCAGATCTGCAGTTGCGGCAGGCTCAAAAGGTGGAGAGACCAAAGCATGAAGAACCATAGTAAGGCCCCATGGGGGAACAGGATCTTTGACCAGGGGGTGTAACAAAAAGGTGCCTTTGATAAAGGCTTTACACAGTCTGGAAGAGGCTAGAGAGGCAAAATTTTCACCAACATGAAAATGAGAGATGGCAGTCAACTGAAATTTGACAGTAGAAAAACTAGCTCCGTGTTGAAAAATATCAGCTAGGAAATCAAGAATGGCAGAAACAGGAGCTGTGAAGGGGTCTAAACTCCTTTCAGAGGTCCAAAAGGAAAAATGTTTCCACTAGCTGAGATAAACCTTCGTAGTCGAAGAAGTATGAGCAGCCACCAAAATAGATCTAACTGAGGAGGATAGTCCAGGAGTCCTAGCAATCATGTGAAATGGAGCAGCCAAGCTGTGAGCTTCAGGCTGTCCAGATTCAGATGAGGCATCCCAAAAGGGTGTGAAATTAAATCCTGAATGGGATCTAGGATCCAAGGTGGAGCCAGAAGGTGAGACCAAAGGAAGGGAAACCATACCTGGTGAGGCCAGAACAGGGCAATGAGGATCACTTTGCTCCCCAATCGAC
Source organism: Protopterus annectens (assembly GCF_019279795.1). NCBI lineage: Eukaryota > Metazoa > Chordata > Ceratodontiformes > Protopteridae > Protopterus > Protopterus annectens. The sequence goes on from NC_056737.1 coordinate 1,193,456,332, forward strand.
GAGCTTTCTGTAGAAACCTCGGAATGAGAGGTACTGGCAGGTAAGCATACAGAAGACTGGGAGGCCAAGCATGAACTAGAGCAGCTCTGGGCCCCCCCCCAGTAGGGGGTTCAGAGCAAAAACTTTGCTGCACTTTGCGTTGGAAGGAGATGCGAAGAGATCGTAGCAAGGTTGACCCCACTCGTTGAAGATCTGTTCCTCTACTGGCAGATTCAGAAACCATTCATAAGGCATCAGAATGGCCTGCCTTAGCCTGTCCACTAGGATGTTGAACCATCCCGGAATGTGCGTTGCGATGAGAAAGTGACCAGTGGAGATCGCCCATTCCCACACTCTCATGGCCTTGCGACAAAGGGGGTAAGATCTGGTCCCTCCCTGTTTGTTGATATAGCAGACCACTGACATGCTGTCTGACTGAATAGCAATTGTCCCCAGAGAAAGAAAGGCATGAAGGGCCTGCAACACTAGAAGGACCATCCTCATCTCTAGGGCATTTATGTGCAAGCTGGTCTATATGGGGGACCACAGGCCTTGAACTGTCCTGCCAAAACAATGCCCCCAACCCAAGTTGGGAGGCATCTGTGGTCACTGTGGTTTTAGCCAGGGCTGGAACAAAAGGTCGTCCCTCCAAAATGTCTGGAGAGCACATCCTCCATATGAGGGATGACCTGACCGACAGACTCGACTGAGTTGAATTGGATATGTCAATGGTAGTTCCGACAGGGATTATTGTACAGCTAGAGCCCACTGTAGAATTCTCATGTGTAACTGAGCATATGGGAGAAGAGTTATGGTTGCCACAATCGAGCCTAAATCCCTCAACACTGATTCCACCATATGGAGATGACAATGGTAGATCAGGGAGACATGCATCCTCAGGTTTTGAACTCTCTCTGAGGTCAGGAATATTTTGCACTGAAGAGTATCTATCCTGGCACCAATGTAATCTATCAGCTGTACAAGCTCTAGGAGACATTTGGATGCATTGATTGTGATTCCCAAACACAGGGCAAGAGTCAGGAAATAATCCCTCGTTTGGTAGAGTAGACGCTTGGTGGGAGCAGTAAGGAGCCAATCGTTCAGGTACAGGTAGACCTGAATCCCCTGAAGCCTCAGGTGAGCCACTACCACCGCCATCACTTTTGTAAACACCCTGGGGGCTGAGGTGAGACCAGAGGATAGGGCTCAAAATTGGAAATGATTGAATCCTAGCCAGAAATGGAGGAACCTCCTGGAACTTCTGTGCATTTTTATGTGATAGTAAGCATCCTAGAGGTCTAACAAGCACATCCAGTCACTCTCTTGCAGGTACGGCATGATGGACTGTAATGTAACCATCAGGAACTTCTCTTTGGCAACTGGCAGGTTCAGGGTAGAGAGGTCCAGAATGGGCCTTAAGTCCCCATTTTCTTTGGTACCAAAAAGAACCTGGAGTAGAAGGCTGATCTGGACTTGTTTGGGGGGATGGTTTTGATGGCTCATTTTCCTAGCAGCTTGGAAATTTCCTGTGCTACTGCCTCCCTTTGCATGGGTGGTACATCTGAAAGGTGTCTGGGAGATATGGGGGTACCTACAAAGGGGATAGAGTATCCTCTGGATATGATTTGAAGCACCCAGTGGTCCATTGTTATGGACTCCCATGCCACTGGGTGCAAGGGAAATCATCCCCAGACTGCCTCCAGAGTAGAGCAGTCGGGCAACCCCTTAGGGTTGCTGCCCGGGTCTGTCCTAGAAAGGTTCTCAAGAACCAAAGTTCCATTGACCCCCTCTACCTCTGGGCTGGCATCCATTCTGTCCCCCTCTGCCTCTGGGGAAGAAGAGCCCTGAGTGTCCCGGGAATACTGTGACTTCCGGAACCACATTTCTTCTGCCCTCTCTGGTTCTGGGAAAAGGACCTTTGAGGGTTAGAGAAGTGGATCCCGATGGCAGACCGTGTCTTCCCATCCTTCTCACTCTGGACTAATGTCTCCTTGACGGTCTTACCAAAGAGTGTAGAGCCACCATAAGGGGCATTGGCAAATGACGCCTTGAAGGGTTCGGAAAATTTACATAACCTGAGCCAGGCATTACGCCTCATGGACATGACGGACCCAGCCACCCTAGCCACTCCTTCCATTCCATGGGAGAAGAGTTGCATGGACATGTTAGAAACTGCTTTAAGGGTGGCCATCCTCATGGAGAATGGAGCCCTGTCCTCCTGCAACATGAACTTGGGAGGAGACTCCTCTAGCTCCTTGACTAGGTTGCGTTGGAGTCTAGTGACATGGGCCAGGTAGTTCAGCGCCTTAATCGAAAAGGTAGCTGAAGCATACACCCACTTCCCAAGGTGGTCCATCATCCGTGACTCTCGGTCAGGAGGGTGGACTGAGGAACTCTCCTGGGCAAGTTCATTCTTAGTGGCTGCTACTACCACCATGGCATCCACAGGGAAGCCCTTGTTCCAAGATGGCCTAGCTATGAGGGGAATAAGGATCTTATCAGGTCACTTTGGTATGGGTTCCATGGTGTCCAGTTCCTTCCATGCCCACGAGGTAACCAAATCCACCAAAGGATCCATGGGAGGGGACACTTAGGAAGTAGATGGGCCCATGCCGAAAGCCTCCAAGAACACAGACTCATTAGAAGAGTGTTTGGGGGCAGACCAACCTCCCTGCTGGTGCAGGATCTCCATGATGTCTCCAAAGGAGACATCCTTGGGAACTGACCTTGGGGAACCCAATCCATCATCTAAGTCAGTGTCCTCTTACACATATGTTTGCAAGGCACATCCCCAGTTGGGCTCTCCGGGAGGCACTCGCAAGCCATTTGTTCCTCGAGGGGAACTGTCTGGGGCTCTTCGAGCATGGGCTGTCCCTCTGGTAAGATGATGGGAACTGTAGACAGAGCTGAGGGGGTCTGGGAGGTGTCTGAAGGGGTGGTCAGGGGTCTCAATCTGATAGAGAGGACCCTTTCTACCACATCAAATTCCAAAGGAAAGTGTACCTCCTGAGAAACCAATAAAGAGGTCAGTCTCCCTGGGTCCGATGTGAGAATTGGAGCCGGGCACGAGGTGGACGGAGCTCTGAGGGAGGGAACCTGGCCCAACAAAGTCAGAGCCGATGGAAAAGGTTCTACTCCCTCAGATCTGACACCCAAGCTCCGGCTCTGAGAGTGGTTTGGATCCGAGCTGGTCGATTCAGAAATGCTCCAGGCAGCTGTCGGCATTGAGGAAGCAGGTATAATCGGTGCTGACCCCCTGACCAAAGCTAACCTCAGATCCGAATACTCCAAACCCAAAGGTCGGATCAGAGAAGGAGAAATAGGTTGAAAGAAAGGAAGTGAGGTCCTACTCCAGAAAGGGAGGGGGGTTAGCAATATGCCCATCTGGATCTGTGTATGGATAAAGCACCTCATCATCTTATCCAGATCCATATTGGATATGGAATGGGTGGACCGTGACTAGGGCACGTACTCCGACCTGGCGGGTCAGGGCACAGAGGCCTGAGAGGTTGTACATGGTTCCTCAGGCTCCGGGGAGAACCTCAGAGATCACAGCCAAGGGGAGTAACAGATCCATGCTGACTTGCTTGGAGAAGCATGGTCTGGGGACCTCTTCCTCTTTTCACTCATCTTCAATTCTCTCTCCCTTTCTCTACCTCTCTTCTGCTCTGCTACCATGGGCTTTGGTACAGGAGGTTGAGTCCCAGCCTGGGAGGGAGGAGAAGCCAGAGGAAGAGAGGAGGGAGAGGCAGTCACAGCAGCTGCTGTGACTGAAGCGGAAGATGAGGAAAGAGAGTCGGAAGGAGGAAGAAGACCTTTAAGGGCCAACTTGGCCTTCCTATCCTTTAGGGTGCGGGGGTTAAAGCCCACACAAATGCTAGAATCCACACTAAGGTGGGCCACACACAAGCACAAAACACACAGTGTGGCCGTCCGCTGGGGATAGCTTATGGACACACTCTGTGCAGCGCTTGAAAACAAGCTTTTTCAGCCATGCTAAATTTAGAAAGACAGCCTTGAAAAAAGACAGGCAAATTCTTTCTAAAAGAGCACACACACCCACTCACCACACTAGTCTATAGACAACACTGAGGGGGAGGGGCAACACAGAACAAACTACTCTAACTACCTAAAAACACTAACACTCAATGCCAAAGTGAGGGGAGAAGAAGGGGAATCTACACTCAAACTAACTAATAGAAATTTAGAAAATAAGTTACTCGCAAAAAAAGTTTTAACCCACTGCTAGTTGGAGCTCAGAAGACACGATGTAGAAGCAAATCATGGCAAATCAGATCTGGGGAAGGAAGGCAGTGGAGGTGTATTATGGGTAAGGGGAGAAGTTTGAAGCTCGGAGCTGATGCCAGCAAAGTTGCCAGCTCAGATCCAATACAGATCCATATTCCCACAGGTTGAAGACCAAATGAAGTAAACTACTTCAGATCAGGCAGTTTCTTTCTAACTGGCACACACACACCCACTCACCACACTCGTACACAGAAAACACTGAGGGGGGAGGGGAAGTGAAGCTACAATCTACACAACAGTACAAACTACTCTAACTACCCTAAAACTGCAATAACTCGATGCACCAAGCGAGGGGAGGAGAAAGGGGACCTATACTAACACTATCTAACAGAATACTGAAGAGAAAAGATACTCAAAAAAAGTATTACCCACTTGACTAAGTTGGAGCTCAAGAGATCATGATGCATAAGCTATTCGCAGCAAATGAGATCTGTGGATGGAAGGCAGTGGAGGTGTATTATAGGTAAGGGGAGGCGTTTAAAGCTCGGAACTGATGCTAGTAAGAGTTGCCGGCTTGGATCCGATATGGATCCATAACCCAAAGTTTGAAGACCAAATTAAGTAAACTACTTCAGATCTAAGTTTTCCCCTTTTCTTGTTTGCTGTGTTGCCTGGAATAAATATGAGTACATCTGGGGGGTGGTGTGGTAGAGTGTTACTCCTACACTGGAGTACAGGGGAGCTTGTACCATGTAAAAATACTCTAGTATTTCATGAAAGTGGTTTCAGTGGAGTGGTTTCACATGATCTGCAGTCACTGAATGTGTTGCTGATCTGCAGTTGTAATTTAATTCACACTCCTGTTTGTTGGCAGAACCCCAACAGTTGTCTTTTAAATTATAGCTCCCCTTTCATTATGGTGAGTACATAACTTCTTTATCTGAAGTAGTTAACTTCATTTGATCAGCAACATGTGAGACAGAGTCTCCAGCTACCAACAACTTGGGAGGTCCTCATGGAAGGATATTCTGGAGCACTGCAGAGCCAAAAGATGTGTGTCCTCTGGGTATTAAATCCAACTTATAATGTGTAATAAAGGTATGAGAGGAAGCCCAAGTAGCTGCTGAGCAAATGTCATCCAAAGAAACCCTTGACCAGAAAGCAGCAGAAGTAGCCATAGATCGGGTAGAATGGGCTCACACCCTCAGGGGCTCAGGACGACCAGAGCTTTTGTATGCGAGAAGGATGCATTGGGAAATCCATCTAGCTAAGGTTACTTTAGTGACTTGTTTACCCAGACAGGATTTAGCAAATGACACAAAAAGTTGATCTGATTTTCGAAGATCGGCTGTTCTGTTTAAGTAAAATCATAACTGTCTATGAACATCCAAACAATGGAGTCTATACTCTCCTTTGTTTTGAAAATTAGGAAAGAAGGCAGGTAGATTGATGGACTGGTTGATATTGGCTTCTGAAGCCACTTTAGGCAGAAAGGAGGGGTTAGTCCTGAGGGAAACCCTGTCTTTATGAAAGATGATATATGGAGGCTTACTGCAAAGAGCGTGAAGCTCCGATATCCTCCTAGCTGAGGTAATGGCAATCAGAAAGGCCGTTTTCCAAGATACATATTTTAAGTCGACTGAAGCCGCAGGTTCAAAGGGAGGACCAGTCAGAGCCTGTAGAACTAGGGTTAGATCCCATGGAGGAACTGCATCTTTAACAGGGGATCTTAACAGAAAAGTTCCTTTCATGAATGTTTTGCAAATCTTGGAGGAAGCTAGGGGGTCTAAACTGTTTCCAACATGGTAGTGGGAAATAGCTGCCATTTGAACTTTAATAGTAGAAGAACTAGCTCCTTGATGAAAAGTATGGGATAGAAAGTCTAGAACTGCTGGGATAGGAGCCATGAAGGGATCCAAATTCCTATGCTCCGCCCAGACAGAGAAACATTTATTTATTTATTTATTTATTTATTTTATTTTACTCTTCCTTACTCTTGTAGATTTTCCTGGTAGACAGTTTATGGGCAGCCACCAGGATGGCCTTAACTGAGGACAATATACCGGGGGTTCTAGCCATCAATGGAACTGGATCAACCAAGCTGAGAGCTTGAGGTAGTCCAGGTCGGGGGTCTTCAATCCTAAAGGATGAGAGATCAGATCTGGAATGGGATCTAAAATATAGGGAGGATGTACTAGATGAGATCGTAGGCATGGGAACCAAGTTTGGTGAGGCCAGAATGGGGCTATGAGGATAACTCTGCTCCCCAACCGACGAGCTTTCTGCAAGAATTTTGTCATTAATGGAAGAGGAGGATAAGCATACAGAAGACCAGATGGCCAAGCATGAACCAGAGCATCTCTGGGGACTTCCCCTGGTGGGGGGATTAGCGCGAAGAACTCGCTGCACTTTGTGTTCAAAGGTGAGGCAAACAGATCGCAGCAAGGTTGACCCCATTTGAGGAAGATTTGCTCTGCTACTACTGGGTTCAGAGACCACTCATAAGGTGAGAGGATCATTCGACTCAACCTGTCCGCTAAAATGTTTAACCGACCCAGAATGTGCATTGCTATGAGAAAGCGGTTGATGGATATCGCCCATTCCCACACTCTCATGGCCTCTCTGCAAAGTGGGTAAGATCTGGTTCCCCCCTGTTTATGTACCAGACTACCGACATGTTGTCTGTTTGAATTGCAATAGTCCCTGGAGGAAGAAGGGGATGGAGAGCCTGCAACGCCAGAAGCACCGCCCTCATCTCCAGGGCATTAATATGCAATGAGGTCTCTGTGTGAGTCCACGTACCTTGGATGAATCTGCCCATGCAATGCCCCCCCACCCAAGGAGAGATGCGTCCTTGGTCACCGTGACTTGGGGTGGGGATAAGACGAAGGGGCTCCCTTCCTGGAGGTCTCTGGAGCGGAGCCACCAAAGTAGCGTCTCCCTGCAAATCCTGCTGAGGGGAATAGGTGTAGACAGGGGATGATGTAGGATGGACCACTGAACCTGTAAGGTCCATTGAAGGATTCTTATTTTCAGACGTGTGATAGGTGACAGATTGATGGCCGCTGCTATGGACCGCAGGGCCCTCAGGACCAGTCCCACTGGGGGGGCTGATGGTTGTAGAAGAGCGAGACTGTGAAGGTTTAGATTGCGAAGTCTGTCCGTCGTCAGAAAGACTTTGGATTGTATCGTGTCTATCCTGGCCCCTATGAAGTCCAAAATCTGAGTAGGATGAAGGGAGGATTTCTTGGGGTTGATCATGATTCCTAGGTGGCGGACTACATGTAAGAAATAGTCCCTGCCTGAACAAAGTTGATGTCTGGTGGGGGCGGTTAGGAGCCAGTCGTCCAGGTAAGGAAAGACCTGTATTCCCTGAAGCCTCAGGTGGGCCCCTACAACTGCCATGACCTTGGCGAACACCCTGGGGGATGTGGTGAGACCGAAGGGTAGGACCCTGAACTGATAATGGCTGTCTCCCAACCAAAAGTGGAGACGCCTCCTGGATCGCCTGTCCATTAGAATGTGGTAGTACGCATCCTTGAGGTCTATCGAGTACATCCAGTCATTCTCCTGTAAAAGTGGAAGAATGGATTGAATAGTGACCATCCGGAACTTTTCTTTGGTGACAGGTTCAGTGTGGACAGGTCGAGAATGGGTCGTAAGTCCCCCGTCTGTTTTGGCACCAAAAAGAACCTGGAGTAAAAGCCCAATCCGGATTGCCCGAGGGGGACATGCTGGATGGCTCTTTTTCTTAGCAGCTCTCGTATTTCGAAGGCTGCTGCCTCCTTCTGATTGGGTGGAACATCAGGGAGACTTCCTGACCAGGGAGGATACATTAGGAAAGGGATAGAATAGCCTCTGGATATAATTCGCAGCACCCAGCGATCTGTCGTGATGGACTCCCAATTTGCTAGGTGCTTCAAGAAGTGCCCCCCGACTGCCTCCAGAGAAGAGCAGTCAGGCAACCCCTCAGGGCTGTTGCGCGGGTCGATCGGAAAAAGGTTCCCTCGACCCGAAATTCTTCGGGCCCCCCCCGTCTGCCTCTGGGCCGGCGTCCACCCTGTCCTCCTCTGACCTCTGAAGGACGAACGATCCGAAGTGAAATGGGATTGTTGAGCTGTCCGGAACCACATCTTCTTTTGTCCTCTTTGGTTCCTAGAGTAGGACCTCTGAGGAGCCGAGAAGCAGATCCCGACGGCAGACGTTTTCCTGTCTTTCTCACTCTGGAGAAGCGTATCGCGGACGATTTTGCTGAAAAACATAGAACCGTCAAAAGGGGCATTCGCAAAGGATGCCTTGAAGGGTTCCGCAAAATTGCAGAGATGGAACCAGGCCTGTCTGCGTAAGACAATGCCTGTTCCGCTGGCTCTAGCCACTCCCTCCGTGGCATGGGAGAGAAGCCGCATAGATGTATTAGTAATCGACTTGAGAGTGGCCATCTGAGCCGAGAAGGTCCGTTTGTCCTCGGCCGACATGGACTCTGGGGGTGACCCAGCGTACTCTTTGATAAGGTCCCGCTGGAGCCAAATTACATGTGCCATATAATTCAGTGACCTTACAGAGAAGGTTGTTGAAGTGAACATCCACTTTCCAAGGTGGTCCATCATCCGAGACTCCTTGTCTGGAGGATGTACCGAGGAACTCTCCTGTGCTAATTCCTTTTTAGTGGCAGCTGCCACCACCATGGCATCCACTGGGGCACCCTTGCTCCAAACTGCCCTGTCCGTGGGAAGGCTGAGTATCCTGTCAGGTCTCTTGGGTATTGGCTCGACAGTGTCTGGCTCCTTCCATGCCCTGGTAGTTATGAGGTCCACCAGGGGGTCAGCAGGAGGGGACACCCAAGAGGTAGATGGACCTGCGGCAAACGCCTCCAGAAACACAGACTCATCTGAGGAAGGCTTTTGGGCAGACCACCCCCCCTCTAATGCGTAACATTTCCATAATATCTCCAAAGGAGACATCTTCGGGGGGTGACTTTGGGAAACCTTCCCCTTCCTCTAAGTCTGTGTCTTCTGTGAGGGACTCAGGTGAGTCCAAATGCCTCCTCTTGCACTTTCATTTGTGAGGGACCTCCTAGGGGGGGCTGTCCGAAGAGGCCTCAGCAACAATGTCCTGTTCCTCAATGGGAACCATCTGGGATGTAGGCGCAGGCTGTCCCTGGGGCCGGATGATGGAAGACAGGCCCATCTGAGAAGGAATGGCGGGTGAATCCATAGCAAGAGCCTGGGGCCTCGAATCCCTCGAAAGGACCATCTCCACGATGTTGAATGCCAAGGGAGAGCTGCTTTCCCTAGGATCTGAAAGCAGTCCACTCAGATCCGACGTGCAGATCAGCGCCGGAGGTGACCCGATCGGATCCAAAAGGGTAGTGTGCTCCGACCTCAACGGAGCCGAAGGCCCACTAACCCCTCCAGATATGACGCTCAACTCACGGCTCCGAGAGCTCGGATACGAAAAAGGATCTGACAGACTCGAGGGTACAGTTGGCACCGAAGTAGGGAATACTGTCGGCACTGACACCACCCTGGCTCCGAAGCTAGTCAGATCCGACAGCTCTGAACCCCGATAGTGGGTCGGAGAAGGAGCAATGGGGGTGAAAAAGGGGGTCGAGCTCCCCCCCAGCGGGAGGGGAGGCAAGAGCACTCCCATCTGCAGCTGGGCCTGAAAAAAACGATGCATCATCCAGTCCATGTCTGCGTCAGATAAATTCCTCGTTGATCTGGACGAGGCCACTGAGGCCGGCCGGGAAGGCCACCTAGACGACCTCGAAGGTGACCGGGTCTCCTCCTCCGGCTCCGGGGAGAAACGTGGAGAACGGAGCCGGGAGGGGGAAGGCCCGGAGACCTTAAGGGGAGAGGCAAGCTGCTTGGACAGCTGAGCCGATGGAGCTGATTCAGACCGCCTCTTGTGACTACGGTGTCTCTCTTTTTCCCGCTCCCTGTCCTTCTTCTCTTTCTTTTTGCCATCCCTTTCATCCTGGGTCAAAGAGGGAGGTTGAGTCCCGGCCAGGGGATCGGAGGCAGTAGTTGGAGCAGCAGCAGCCGCGGCTGGCACCATAGAGGAAGAGGAGGACGAAGTGGAATCCGGGGGCAAAAGGCCTGCAAGGATAAGCTTCGCCCTTCTATCACTCAATGCCCTGGGGTTGAAGGCTGAACAAATAGTGCAGCCTGAAGTAAGCTGATCAACTCCCAGGCAAATAATGCACCGAGTGTGGCCATCCGCTGGGGACAGCTTATGGCCACACTCGGAGCATTTACAGAACACAGCTTTTGGGCCTTCAGACATATTGGAAGAAAAGTACAGGCCCACACACACACCTTCACATACGCGGGTGGGGGGTAAACTAAACTTACTAAAAGTTTTTTAAAAAATTACCCACAAAGGCTAAGCGAATAAGAAGGGAGTTCACACACACAAAGATAGAGAAATTTAGACAGAAAAGTAATTATAAAATCCTAAACTCACAATACCACGCTTGGAGCTCATTCTAAGAAGCTTACAGAAGCCGCGGCAAATGAGATCTGAGGGTTAGAGGGAGGTGGCAGGGCATTATGGGTAGGTGGAGGAGCTTGGAGCTCGGATCTTTTAGCTAGGAAAGCTGCCGGCTCGGATACAAATCGGATCCGATACCCAACAGGTTGCTGATCAAATGAAGTTAACTACTTCATATCACATGGATCCATGTATTCTGGTGATGCTAAATACCACATGGTTCCATGTAGGCTGATGATGATAAATGCTATGTGAATGCATATAGTGTGATGCTGCTAAATGCCACAGTATCCCATGTAGTGTGGTGCTGCTAAGTGCCACATGGATACATGTAGTCTGGTGATGCTAAATGCCACATGGATCCATGTAGTCTGGTGATGCTAAATGCCACATAGATCCATGTAGGCTGGTGATGCTAAATGCTATGTGAATGCATATAGTGTGATGCTGCTAAATGCCAAAATATTCTGTGTAGTGTATGCTGCTAAATGCCACATGGATCCATGTAGATTTCACAAGAATTTCATCATCTCAGTGATATGGTATCACATTGTTGTCATTATATCATTGCCATCAGTTGAAGCCTCACTTATACACTGTGATCAATTATTATGTGCTAGTTGTGTGTTTTAAGAATGGCAGGCTTTTAGAATTATTTTGTCTCATAGTCTTTATAGGCTACCTTGTCCTAAGGCCAGAAGCATTTCTGCTGCTAAATTACACATGGATGCATACAGACTAGAGCTGATACTCTACAAGATTATTAGCAGAGTGATCATAAACCAAATCTGGCCAGTTTTCTTTCTTCTCCTAGCAAGCTTCTCTGAAGGAGGAGCTATTTATGCATTAGAGACCTGCCCGGCTTTCTGACCCTCCTACACAATCACACTGATGGTGCCATTCATAATGTGTATATTAATCCATGATAGCCCTACAAAAGGGAAACAAACTGACAACAAGTAGCTAAGTCACATCCAATAGGGTTCTCCCGAGTTCATCAAGACCTTGGTAAAGGTATAGACTTTACCAGACGCCATCAGTAACCTTCTTTCTTCCTCATCCATGAAGATGAACTCTCTTCCATGTCTCCATTCTCTCATTCTCCCTACTGGAAGTCGCTAGTTCTCACAGGCAGATTTTATTGAGCAGTTTCACTCCTTTATATTAATGATACCTTTTCCATCTCCATAAAATCAGATTTGGTGGGCATGATGCAAGGCAGATTTTTCATGAAATGACAATATGTCGGCTGACTTCAAAGCATCTGGCTTTCTGTTTTGCAGGTTTCCATATTTGTAACAGGACTGGCAGCACCAGTTTCTGTATGTCTTTTGGGAGTTATTTATTAATTTAGTTACTTTGGATTGACCAAATTAGTCCTATGTTTCTACAAATAGTCTACGTGTATTGGTTGGGTCTATCAACTGAAGGGTACGGTTAGGGAGGAAGCAAAAATTTTCCAAGGAATTGAAGCTCATGGTAGAATTTTCTCAGAATTGCTACGGTGCCTACTGAGAGTATGGATAGAAAAAAAAATCATAGTTCAACTCCTCACTGAGAGAACTGATAAAGAAGTAGAGAACAGCCTTAGCAGGAAAAAGGGACAAGTTATATAGCATGAGAGGAAATGTATATCATAGTCAGGTTCCAGTTAGCGCCAAGTAGGACAGCCTTGCTTATGTCCAGACTGGAAAGGAATATCAGATGTACTATATCAAAAACTAGGTTGGGAATGTGTGAGATGACAGGGAAAATGACAAGTAAGAAATGGGAAGGGATGTCAAGGACATCAGTATGCATGCCTGAGAGAAATACTAACAGGTAAAACTATTTAATTATTAAAGCCTTGGAAATAAAATGGGAGAGTTATCCTAGTACATGTAAGTGACTTGGTCAGAGCAAGAATAACCAGAACCTTGTAAAGTAATAAATGGGACCAGGAAACCTCATTTCTTACTTCCAAAGTGATATCAACAAGGACAGGAATGAAGAGGAGCTGCAGTCGGTCATGCATGGCATAAGCTTGTGCTGGTTTCTTCCGCCTAGACCCCCCCAAATGTTGCTGAAGAATGCAAGTTGTCTGGGTAGCAGAATATGTAGAAGGAAAAGGGAGTAATGAGGTGTATAAGACAGCAGGTCCAGTGAAGGAAGTTCATGGCAGAACCAGGTGAAGGGAGCACAACTACAGCAGAAAGAAAAAGGCAATGTGTTTGTGAGTCAACTTGTCATATCTAAATCTGGAACAGAAGATGTACTGCTCAGTGAATCAATGTAGCTTCATCTGGGAGATTTAAGAACTTATCAGAAAAGGTGAAATCCTAGGCAATGTATGGCTCAGAGAAGAAAAAAAATTATAAGACATGAAGTTAAGACCACCCAAAGCCAGCAGTGACCATACCATAGTGTGGGCCACTATGAAGGGTCAGTGAGAAGAAAAAAATAATAGCTGGGATCACATGACAACTGATTAGAATAAGACAGAAGGATTGTCTGAGGAGTCATAAGCACATGGGACCTAGGTGAGGGATCCAACCTGCTGTGAGTCCCTAATAAATAAAATATTCTCATAACATTGTGAATGGATCCAACAGAAAGGGAAAAGGAGAAGGCCCAAAACGAACTCAAGAAGGAAGGAGAAATTATTTCATCATTTTGAGAGGCGGATAATTAAGTTCTAGCTTAATGAGTTCTACTTGTTAAACCTTCTGATATTTGCTGAACTATTTAAAATCCAGCGCACTGAGAGACCAATGTCTTGACTGTTGTATTCTTATATCAACAGTGAGCAATTCAGTGAAAATAACTTTCCCATGTGCCTTTACTGAAAACAAGCTTTGCCCCACCTAGACCATCCCAATCATCAATGGGTCATGTGCTCAGACTTTGTTTCACTTTGTTGAATTGCTGAGCTGCATTACTTTGATCATTCAGTACATTAAACCTCAGTCCATTACAGCAACTGGCAAATATACGCATATCAAATTGTCTAAAATCTTCAAAACCACAGTTTTTGCAGGGGAGAAGACTCAAGCTGGGCTGCTATATCTTTCAGCTTTATACATATCAACTCTGAGATCATACTACAGTGCAGAATAGGGAAAATTATCATACATTGCTCTCTCCTCAGCTCACTGAAAACACATACCATGACATCCCTTTGCACTGAAACTGAAGAGAACATACCCATTCACTTACACTCTTACACAGACTCTCATAACGTGTGCGCATGTGCACACACACACACACACACACACACATACACATCCAGACCCACACCCACAAACACAGCCACACCCAACACACCAAACACACACACACACACACACACACACACACACACACACACACACCCAAACACACACACCCACACACCCATACACCCACAAACACGCACAAGCTGCACCTCATATTTGTCTATGTGTATTCAGTGTTATGAAACAAAAACTACTTGTTCATTAAGTGCATCATGACTAATTAAAGTTTCCTGAACTGAAACTATTCTCAGTCATTTTTGTGCCTCTACTATCTTGCAGAGCACACTCTTTGTATTACTCAGGTTGCTCTATGGTGTATTAGTATTTGCTTCTCTCCCCTGGAAGCTGTGCTAGTGAATGTACATTGGATGCATCACTCAGCCTGCAGTGAGCTGCATTCACTGAACCGTTACTTGCATCACTCAATGCAGTGGATAATGTAATCCAGGCTGCTCTATCATTTACCAGCATTGTTTCAATGCAGTCTTAATTATACCAATCAGTGAACATCTCCTGCATCATCCAGTTTACACTGTGCTGCATTCACTGCACTGTTACTTGCATCATTCCATGCACTGGATAATGTAATCCAGGCTGCTCTATGGTTTACCAGCATTGGTTCAATGCAGTCTTAATTATACCAATCAGTGAACATGTCCTGCATCATCCAGTTTACACTGTGCTGCATTCACTGCACTGTTACCTGCATCAGTCCATGCACTGGATGCATAATCTGGGCTGCTTTATGATGTATCAGCATTGGTTCAGCGCAATGCTGGTTGTGCCAATCGGTGAACATCTCCCACATCATCCAGGCTGCATTCTGATGAATTCACTACATCACTGCCTGCATTACTCCATGCACTGAAGCATAATCTGGGCTGCTTTATGGTGAATCAGCATTGCTTCAGTCCAATGCTGGCTGTCCCAGTTGGTGCACATCTCCTGCATCATTCAGGTTGCACTGTGCTGCATTCAGACAACAAATACCTGCATCATTCCATGCACTTGCTGACATAAATCAAGATGTTTTCTGGTGATCATAATTGGCTCAGTTGCAGTTCTGGTTATGCCAGTCAGTGAACATCTCATGTGTCATCCAGCCTGCTCTGTGCTGCATTCACTGAACCATTTATTGCACCTCTTCATTCACTGTTTGTGTCTTCCAGACCACTCCCTTCAGCATATGTTAAGTGCAGTACTGTTTTTTTGCCAGCCAGTGAGAATCTCATGCATCATCCAGCCTATAGTGCAATGTATCAGGTCTTGGTTCAATACACCATACCCTACATCTATCTGTGCACTATTTGCAATATTCCAGAATCACTGCATTTTGTCTAAGCATCCATCAGGTCAGCTACAGCAGCATTAATTGCAGTACACTTCAGAATGATGATGCAAAAACCCTTCCATCACTGCAGTTGAGTGAATTTTTCTACATAATTCTACAAACCTGGTCAGTAACAACAGCATTCAACTCTACAGGCATATAAGGAGACAGCTATTGGCAAACAGGTACACTACCCTTCAGGCATATAATGAGACAGCTATTGGCAAAAATATAAAGTACGTTACCCTTCAGGGTTAGGTTTTATAAATCCTTGAACTTCAATCAGGGATCCTGGTTGCAGATTCAAGTTAAATAATGTATGAAGCTGTGACCATAAATATAAATTAAATGTGATATGTAGTCATCTACCAATGCACTTTCATCAAAACTAGCAGTAGCTACATTTTTTGAATGACTGTCTAATATGACCATAAGACTCAACAGTCATGTTATGAGCAGGCTGATAAGGCCTAGAATGGTTCACTTAGATTTCATAATATAACAATAGCAGTTACATCACATATCTAATATGATGCATATTATATTATACTGTATCATGTTATATCATATGGCAAACATTACTTTCCAGAATTTATGAGAATGTTCAAATAGTTTTAAACTGATATAGGTACAGAAGTTCAGAATTCAGGTGATGTGTGCAAATTTAGTAAACATAATATGTGCGTGTGTGTGTGTGTGTGTGTGTGTGTGTGTGTGTGTGTGTGTGTGTACACACATACACACACACACACACACACACACACACACACACACACACACACACACACACACACACACACACACACACACACATGTACATTAATTGTAATAATAATCGCTACATTAAAGATGTAATAAAAAATGCTTAAGAATCTATGCAATATATAGACATCATTTACTTATCTGCAGTCTTGGCATAACATCAGAAAGTTTATTTATATCCACATCATTAATGCTGTTAAAATTCCTTTAAACTGCAGTAAGAGGCCTGTCCTGGCAGAATAAAAGATCACAGCATGAGATGAGTGCATACCCGGCAGTGTTTCATACTGAAGACAGAAGTTAGTACACATGTATAAGGACACATTCGGCACAAGGACAATATACTACTAAACGGTCCTTCAGTGGTGCACATACCAAATTCCTGAGGAGGTTAGAGTTTGTGGTTTTTCAGTCATTTGCATTCAGCTATTCATTTCTTTAACATCTTGTGATTCAACCTTTCGTAGGGAATCATATTACCTAGAATCTGTTAATTAAAACCATTAAATCATCTTCATACCCCAATATTAATAGTACCTCCTACTCATCTTTATATGTTAGTTTTGCATCACCCACTAACCCCTTTCCTTGTACCATTAAATACATAATACAGGCCAAATTCTAGTCATATGATGACCCTGTTACAGTCCCTTAAACCTCCTCACATTCTCACTACTTTCTCTGTTTATGAATATGTACTTATATGGAGAGCTTGTAATTGGTTAACCACCATCCTGTCAGTCTTATATGACTTTGCCCCATTTGGTGATGCTGTATACTATCAAAAGGTTTAATTATAACATACACTATAATTCTGGCTTCCAACTGCCCCTTATTTATAGGGTTAGCTATTTCCTTAACAATTGTATACATTTATGTTTACAGTTACAGCCTTCTCCGTGATCCAATACCCTCCATGTCCCATGGCTACTTTAAATATTTTTGTAATATTTTCATTAGAATTTTATAATCCATATTACACAGTGTTCTTCTTATTCTTCTTTCTTCTTCTTCTTTCGGCTGCTCCCATTAGGGATCGCCACAGCAGATCATCTGTTTCCATTTCTTCCTGTCCTCTGCATCTTGCTCTGTCACACCAACCACCTGCATGTCCTCTCTCACCACACCCATAAACCTTATCTTAGGCCTTCCTCTTTTACTGTTACCTGGTAGCTTCATCCTTAGCATCTTTTTCCCAATATACTCTGCATCCCTCCTCAGCACATGTCCAAACCAATGTAATCTTGCCTCTCTGGCTTTGTCACCAAACCTTCTAACCTGGGCTGACCCCCTAATATACTTATTCCTAATCCTGTCCATCCTTGTCACACTCAGTGCAAATCTTAACATTTTCAACTCTGCCACATCAAGCTCTGACTCCTGCCTTTTTGTCAATGCCACCGTCTCCAACCCATATAACATAGATGGTCTCACTACCCTCTTGTAGACCTTCCCTTTCACTCTTACTGGTACTCGTCTGTCACAAATCACTTCTGAAACTCTTCTCCACCCACTCCATCCTGCCTGTACTCTCTTCTTCACCTCTCTTCCACACTCACCATTACTCTGAACTGTTGATCCCAAGTTTTTAAACTCATCCACCTTCGCCACCTCTACTCCCTGCATCCTCACCATTCCTCTATCCTCCCTCTCATTCATACACACATATTCTGTCTTAGTCCTGCTGACCTTCATTCCTCTTCTCTGTAGAGCATATCTCCACCTCTCCGGGGTCTCCTCCACCTGTTCTCTACTCTCACTACAGATCACAATGTCATCTGCAAAAATCATAGTCCCTGATGACTCCTGTCTGATCTCATATGTCAACCTGTCCATCACCATTGCAAATAAGAAAGAGCTCAGAGCTGATCCTTGATGTAATCCCACCTCCACCATAAACGCATCCGTCACTCCCACTGCAGACCTCACCACTGTCACACTACCCTTGTACATATCCTGTACCACTCTTACATACTTCTCGGACATTCGCGACTTCCTCATACAATACCACAACTCCTCTCTAGGCACCCTGTCATATGCTTTCTCCAAATCCACAAAGACACAATGCAACTCCTTCTGAGCTTCTCTGTACTTCTCCATCAACACTCTCAGAGCAAACATCGCATCTGTAGTGCTTTTTCCTGGCATGAAACCATACTGCTGATCACTAATCATCACATCCCTTCTTAACCTAGCTTCCACTACTCTTTCCCATAACTTCATGCTGTGACTGATCAATTTAATCCCTCTGTAGCTACTACATTCTGCACATCACCCTTATTCTTAAAAATCGGTACCAAAACACTTTTTCTCTATTACTCAGGCATCCTCTCACTTTCCAAGATTTCATTAAACAATCTAGTTAAAAACTCCACTGCCATTTCATCTAAACACCTCCATGCTTCCACAGGTATGTCATCTGGACCAACAGCCTTTACACTCTTCATCGTCTTCATAGCGATCCTCACTTCCTCCTTGCACAGTGTTACTGGATGATAATTTTTTGTGAAACATCTTTCTTCTTTCTTCCAGAAAATGTAATTGTTCCTTCACAATTTTTTTTTCATTTTAAATCATCCTTCACCATTCCTTTAGTATCTCCAAAAACACTTTCCTTTCTTCCTCTTGCATAGGTTCATAGGTAAGTGCTAGGCTAGCTGTCCTTGTGGGTTATTTTAAGCCTAGCCAGTTTTCCTTTTTGTACTCAAATAACCTATCCCATTTGGCCCTACCCACCCCATGGTCTATAATTATATATTATTCCTAATAAGAATAACTGGGATCATACCATAGATAATTTGAAGGGACCCATGCATGGAATAAAGCATTTAGGAGTTGCCTCTGTGCATTAGTAGTACAGGGGCACTCCTGGGTAAATGTTCTGTATCCTAGCTATAGATCTAAGTTGCACTTGAAAATGGACAGGGATGAACTTTGTTTTATGTGGATGGGGAGTCTATTCCACAGCAGTGGTATCCTCTGTGAAATATACCCATCCCTCCAAACCATTCTGTTGATGTTGTCCAAGAGGTTTAGATCCCTAGACCGAGTATTTCTGATGCCATTTGTTTTACTGATGTGCAGTAATTGCATCAATAATAGGTCAAAGGATGCCTTGTATTCCAGACACAGGTCACTTCTTAGAAGTCTGTAGGATAGTTTGAGCCGGTCAATGTAGGACATGCCATTTAGGCCTTCTATCCTTTCAGTAAGCTATCTTTGTCGGCATTCGGGTTGTTGCAGGTGTCTGGAAAGATACATGCCAAAGGGGTTATTACATTCAATGACTGGCCTAATGACTGGTAAGTAAAGACAATGACATCTGTAGACCTAGACAAAATCACTTTGTTTATAAGCTGTGCAATATAGAAGAACTTTGGTACAAAAATAGACACATTTTCATCAAAAGTTAGGTCACTCTCCATATACATCCTGAAAAACTGCACCAATTCTTAGGGACATGCTGTCAATGTGGTAGTTTCCTGGGGCACATGACTTCCCAATGGATACACTATACGCATATTTTGTAAGCACATTCATACAAAATTCATGTCTGAATTCAATCTTTTACAGATTAATGATTTACATTCCCTATTTTACCACTGCATTCATTTCATTCAACATTACCTCTAACATCTCTCTTTTTCTGCTTTTCTTATTTTAACATTCCACTTTGTTTTTATTTTCTTATTTTTCACATAGTACATTCCTTCTGCATATTCAACAGCACTTTAATTACTACTGTCCTGTATTACTAAGTGTGTACATAATAATGCATTTCCATATGTGAGTTGTGACATCATGTATGCAGTTATACAAATGGATTTTGGTCATTTCCTAGAAACTGCAAAACCTGGAATATTCAGGAACTACTCTAAGACTAACTTTCCTCATTAGACCTTGAGAATACTACTGCCTATGCAGAACTTTTCATAGAGACCCTATACAAGCATGTTAATAGCTACATAGTGGCAGCTGTACCCACCAGAAAGAAGTACAGAACAAACTCAAAACACAAGCCACCCTGCTGAAATGACAAAATCAACAGGTTGTGTAACAGAAGGAAAAAATCATGGCAAAAATTAGGAGGTGCAGCACCCAGCAGGATAAAAGCACTCTCATCAAGCTAAACAAGCAACTCAAATAAAGTCTACCAAAGCCAAATTTAAGGTACATTTGGCATCCCAGGCCAAGGACAACCACAAGACATTCTTTAGCTATGTCTGCAACCTCAAAGGTAATACACAATTGTGTGCAGTGCTCATTGTAAATGGAGCCCCTTATACTGAGCCAGAAGATATAGCAAACCTACTGGTCGATAAATTCGGCTCCGACTTTACTCCTCACTCTCCCTCAAACTTCCCTCAGGAAATATCATCAAATATAACTCCCCCTGCTGTCAGTAGGGAACAGGTCCTTAATGCTCTCTCTAAGGCCAAGAACACTGCATGGATGGGCCCAGACAGCATTCCAGGATGCCTTCTAAATAGCATGAAACCTGACCTATCAGGCCGCATGCAATTTCTATTTAACTGTAGCCTCAGAACAGGCTTCATGCCTCATGAACGGAGAACAGCAACAGTCAGCCCTCTGCACAAAGGTGGGCCATCTGCGACAATGGAATTGTAAACCTCCAGACACTGGACCCAACCAACAACACCACAAAACAGGGGCAAAACAGAAATATTACACAACACCACAAAGGCAGGAAACCAGGAAACCTTTTAATAAACACCTCTAACACCTCAACTCGCTTACCTTTAACCATTACAAAAAACACAGCACCATAAATTCTATTAAATAATGCAATTAAAGAATTAACTATATTAAAAACCTGCAACTGTATTCAGTGTTTAAACCATTTGGAATTGCTCTGCCTCCCCTGGCTGTGCATAGCAAGTGTAATCATTTCATCTGTAGCAAGATGTATTGAGAAGTTTACTCACCACCACAGATAGTGTTAGCAGACAAGGACGCAATTGAAATGACACCTGTGGAGACCGTTAAATAGTTTAATTTCCAAACTGTGCAGATCTTAATACAAGATGGCATTCCAAAGGTCAAATAATGATGCTTTGACACACTCCAGAAATAGACATGTAGCTGCAATGGAATCTAACACACAACTGAACAAAATGGTGGAGAAGGGAGGAGTTAACTAACTGAGCTAGGCTACAGGAAAACAGCTTGTACAAAATACAAAAAAGGCAATTTCTTAGCTGAACAGCAACTACACTAGCATATGTAACATGACAGGAGTCAAATTGTCATATTTTAATGTAAAACTAGATTCTTTCTGCAGCAATTTTTTTTTTATTTTTATATCATTATATTGTCCAACATACACTTGCTGTAATATTGTAGCCTGCAACCCCTCTACCTCATTGTTATGGTAATTTTTAAAGTGTACTGCCACTGGATTTTCTAACCCAGATTTTCTTATCTCTCAAATGTTCTTGTAATCTTATTTTAAAGGCCCTTTTATTCTCACCTATATAAAACTTATTACAAGGGCATTTTAGGGCATATGTTATTATCACAATTATATTTACCCTGTGTTGTGTATTTCTTTCCATTAATTTTACTGAAACTTCTAATCACATATTTTCAACAACAACATTTGCCACAAGGTCTAGCACCCATGTGAAGTATGTCTCTGCTTATACTATCCACAGGTGGTAAAAACGTGGACCCATGCCAGTTTGGTTTCGTTATGGGCAGGTCATGCTTATTCAACCTGGTGGATTTCCTTGAGAAGGTCACCAAAGCAATGGATGAGGGCAGAATGGTTCACACTGCCTACCTTGACCTAGCCAAGGCATTTGACACATTAGCCTTTTTGGACATTATTGACAGACTCAGGAGGTTAACTACAAACCCGTATGTCACACGGTGGATAGCCAATCGGGTCACAGACAGGACCCAGGAAGTTAGAACTGCAGAGTCCACCTTTAAAAAGATGCCAGTCATAAGTGGAGTCTCTCAGGGATTGGTCCTTGGATCACTCCTTTTTGCCATTTACGTCTCTGAATTCAAGGCCAGTGTCAGTGGTCTCTAGCTGGCTGCATTTCCAGATGATTGCAAATTAGGCGCTGTCATTAAATCCTACTCTGACACAAATGTTCTCCAGGAAGGGCTGGCACAGGCAAACAACTGGTGTCAGAGTCATGGATTAAAACTAAATGCCAAGAAATGCATAATAGTATCCATTGGGAAGTCATCTACCCCTGGTAACTATCATATTGATAACACATCCCTTAGAGTTGACCCAGTAGTCAGAGACTTAGGGACACACATACAGATTAATCTAGCTGTTGACCATCACGTGTCTGTAGTAGTGAGGAAATCTTTCTATGTTGAGCAACTTATAAACAAAGCTACGGCATCTAGGTCCAAGGAAGTCATTGTTCCACTGTATTTGGCATTTGTAAGACCTATCATTGAGTACAGTGCCCCCTTTGGTATGTACCTAAACAGGCATATCCAACAATTAAAATGTCCACAGAGGTTCCTCACTAAAAGAACAGAGGGTGTAAGTAAAATGTCCTATGCAGACCGCCTCAAGGCCCTATGTCTATATTCTGTCTACTACAGACTGTTGAGGGGAGATCTATGGCTGGCATGCAGGGCATTGTTAGACCCCACCCTTATGCTCCTCCTGCATATCCACAAAACAAACAGCACCAGAATTCCCTTTTCTAAAGACTAAACCTTGCCTGTGATATAAATAGGGCCTACTAGACAGACAGGTATGTATTCCAAAGACTACCCTGTCTCTGGAACAGGCTCCTCATTCATGTGAAGCAGAGATCCTCCCTAACCCAATTCAAGAAACAGGAAATTCATCGTGATTTGGCACCTATGTCTCTTATGGACACGGGCAACCTGTAACTTGTTCATCTCCCAGGCCCCTGCTTGTAAATGTTTCATCTCTTAAGCCCCTGCTTATACTTATCAAGGGCACCATAACCTGTCAGAGATTTGGGATGCATGGCTAGGCTTAAAAAGGCCCTTGTGATCATTAGCCAATAAACACCTATGAACCCTGACACTGAAAAAACCCACAGAATGCCACAAATGATGAGATCCAAAGTGTTTTAGCATGGGGTTAAGCCAGCCCCGCACTCCACACACAGCTTCCTCTTTTTGTCTGTTTGTAACCAAAAAAACAAAAAAAAAATATCCTTGTTTTCCCGCCTTTGCTCAACTAGAATAGTCCAGTCTTCAGATTTTGCTGATCTCTGGGCTGTGTCATAGTTCCTGTGTTGTCCATATCCTTATTTGGATAAGAGGAAGCTTCTTTGTTCACCAGTGGGAGTGGGGAGCACTGAGCAGCCTATTTGTCCCTAAAGGATTGGTTCCAGCCCAGCAACTTGTAGTTTGTTGGCCGTTTTGGGCCATTTCCTAGCTCTTTTCAACCCCCTGCTATAAAGCCCGCTTTAGAGCGCTTTTGAGCTTGTATACAACTCAGCACAGCTCCTCGTGGTGTCCTGCAGAGTTCTACAAGCAGCAGAGAGTGGAAGAGTGACTTTCCCTTGATTTATAAGTATTTTTCTGGCTTTCTTTTTTTAACTGCTGTATTTCGACTGTATTTCGCCTAAAAGATTTTCATATTACTAAACTAGCTCTGCAAGTTGATCCACTGTATTTTTGTTTGCTTCTGAACTGTTTGCACTTTAAAAAGTTTGTTTTTGCTTAATTTAACTGTTAGGCTAACACACTCAAGTGCGCTAGCCGATTTAAAGCATTTACTGTTTGTTACTGTATCTTTTTGTCTGTTTGTAACCAAAAAAACAAAAAAAAATATCCTTGTTTTCCCGCCTTTACTGAACTAGAATAGTCCAGTCTTCAGATTTTGCTGATCTCTGGGCTGTGTCATAGTTCCTGTGTTGTCCATATCCTTATTTGGATAAGAGGAAGCTTCTTTGTTCACCAGTGGGAGTGGGGAGCACTGAGCAGCCGATTTGTCCTTAAAGGAGTGGTTCCAGCCCAGCAACTTGTAGTTTATTGGCCGTTTTGGGCCATTTCCTAGCTCTTTTCAACCCCCTGCTTTAAAGCCCGCTTTTGCGTGAATTAGCGCGAAGTTGCTCATAGAGCAGCATCAGGCAGCGCCAGTTAATCAAGTTTAAACTATTTCTGGTTCCACAAAGTCTGCTCTTCAATTTTTCCCTTAGAACTGCTCTACTTGTAATCTAAACAGTCTATTCTCTATCTGAAAAGCCCAGTACTTGCTCCTAAAGCATTTTTATACAGATAAAGCACTCTTAAAAAAAAGAAAGCACTTCATTCACCTAAAATCCCCTTGAGTACCCATTTCCCTATAGGTCCTTTCTGACTTAGTTACACAGCAATCCTTTACACTATTCTAGCATGTCGAAGGGTCAGTTGCTGGCGTCCTCTCCTGTTCAGCTGGTGAATCTGGGAATCTTGAGGCAATGTTACAACTGCCTCATGTACACAGACAACCCTCTCCTCCTCCCAACAAATACAAATATATGTGAGAGATGCAACTATATAGCCAAACTGGAGGCTGAGCTCTCTCAACTCAGTACTGGCAAAACCTGTCAGGAGGAGAAGGTAACCACGCACACCACAAACACAGTCTCACATAGACCTATCACAACTGCAAACCAAACACATAAACACACAAAAACATACTCGGAGGCTCTAATTAAAAATCTACCAAAACAACAGAGGCCTCCAAAGCAGACACCCAAGCGACCACTACCTGAAGACATAGCACATGCAACACATAGTTCACAAAGTCAGTGTGCTAAACAGTCACAGCCCTTAAGGCCAAACAACATGCCAGATACACTTGTAATAGGTGACTCCATAGTCAGACACACTGACGTCCCGCTCACCAGACTGAACAAGGAGAGGGTTACAGTAAGCTGCCTGTCGGGCGCTAGAATCCGCCACATAACACAAGCACTCAGGTCACTCCAAAACAAGTACAAATATGACTCAGTCATTGTCCATGCTGGTGTGAATGACCTGAGACGTACCTCCCTGGACTACATGAAAAGAGACATAGAGGAGCTCTCTGATTATGTAGCCCAGGCCGGTATGATCCTGACCCTGAGCAGCATTTTACCCTCACCAAGAATGATGCCACAGTACAAAGACAAAATGATCAGCTTTAACAATTGGCTTAATTACTGGTGTCATTCTAAGGGGATCCAATGTCTGTCTGCTTGGGATGACATGCTTGACAAGCCACGCTGCTTCACAAGGGATGGCTTGCACCTGTCACCTCTGGGCTTTTGGATATTGGCCAAGGCTTTTGCCACCCCCATAGTGCCTTTTTTAGGCAAGGCTCAAAAGACAAACCCACCTCCCTAGAAAACACAAGTGGAAAAAAACTAAGGGTAATGCTGCTCAACGCCAGAAGTCTAAACCTCAAGATGCACACTCTTGAAGCCCTCCTCAGTATGGAGAACATCGATGTCTGTGCAGTGACTGAAACCTGGTTCAAGGCTCCTGAGAGCACCCCAGCACTACCAGGTTATACCTCATATCATGTTTTCCGGCCCCAAAACTCAGACCGAACCACAAAAGGAGGGGTAGTATCCATATTCATCAAAGATACCCACACCTCCAGGTTAGTGGCAATGCACGAAGCATCGGAGACCATCCAGGTGCAACTAACCATAGGCAAAACTGCCCTACAGTTTGTAGCATGCTACAGACCACCCTCTCAAACTCAGGAACCCCACTCAGCCTTCCTGAAGACACTGGAGAGTATGAATGTCTCTCCAAATACCATCATATTGGGAGACTTCAACTACCCAAACATGGACTGGGAACATTACTCAAGCCCAAACACCCTAGCCCAAAGGTTCCTAGAATTCATAAACTCAAATGCGATGGAACAACTAGTCACCACTCCCACAAGAGGAGATAATATACTAGACCTGATCATCACAAACATGGGGTCACAATGCTCCACACTGAAAGTATACCCCTCATTGGTGAGATCAGACCATAAATGAATCTCACTGGAAATCCACATTCCGCCCCCACCCCCTGCACAAAAGACCACAGTAAAGAATTTCTCAAAAGCTGACTTCACACTTGTTAAGACTGAAGTGGTATCCTTCAAGGCCCCTGGGCCAGTGGAAACCACAGCCCACACCGCTGAATCCTTTATAAACGCCTTCTATGGAGACCTTCAAGAATGCATGGATCATGCAATCCCTAATAAAACCAAGACCCATTCCCCCAAAGGCAGGCATCCTGTCTGGTGGACCCCAGCCATTAACAAACTTTACAACAGGAGGAGGAAGCTACTACATGACAGAGCAAAATCCCTAAAAGGGAAGGCATCTCTGATCAGTACTAGCAAAAAACTACGTTCACTCATAAAATCATCCAAGGCCAACTTTGAGAGAAAAATTGCAAAAGACAAAAAAGACAATCACAGGGCTTTCTTTAGCTATGTTAGAAACCTGGGTGGAAACTCCCAGATATGTTCAGACTTAGTCCAAAATGACACAAAATACACTGAACCCACAGACATTGCCAACATTCTGGCAGACAGGTTCAGTGCAAATTTCTCTGCCCCCTCCCCCCCAAAAGGAGAAATATCTATCCCAGCAGAGTGTAGCCTCCCTAACATCTCAGATGCCCAGATGAGAGCCGCCATCTCCAAAGCTAAAAACACAGCATCAATGGGACTGGATGGTGTCCCGGGCTGCGTGCTATATGAACTCCAAGAGGAACTAAACCCGCACATAAGGCTGCTGTTTAATCTTAGCCTTACTACAGGATACGTACCCAAACAGTGGCGTGCAGCAACAGTGGTCCCACTCCACAAAGGAGGTGCTTCTACGGACCCTGGAAATTACCGTCCCATAAGCTTGACGAGCCTGGTCTGCAAAGCTATGGAAAGGATCATTGTGGACTCATAAACAAAGACATTGGGGACCTACAGACATTGGACCCTACCCAGTTCGGCTTTGTCAAGGGCAGATCCTGCCTTTTGAACCTGGTCGACTTTTTTGAAACAGTCACTAAGGCCATTGATGAGGGTAAGGCAGTTCACACAGCCTACCTTGACCTTGCAAAAGCCTTTGACACAATACCCCACTCGGGCATCATAGACAAGCTCACCAGCTTAAATGTAAACCTGTATGTCACAAGATGGGTTGCAAACTGGCTCAAGGACAGAACCCACAAGGTCAGAATTGCTGGAGCCATGTCAGACTCTAAGCCAGTCACAAGCGGTGTCCCACAGGGCTCAGTCCTGGGACCCCTCTTGTTCGGCATTTATTTTTCCGAGGTGCAAGCAAACATTGGAGGATTGTGGCTGACAAAGTTTGCAGATGACTGCAAACTGGGCGCCATAATTGATAATCCAGCAGACACAAGCATCCTTCAGAAAGGCCTCATAGAAATGGATAATTGGTGCCAGAGCCATGGCCTTAAACTGAATGCCAAGAAATGTATAGTCATACCCTTTGGGAAAAACAAGGTACCCACAAATTACCACATAGATGGTAATCCATTAAGTACGGAGGAGGTAATCAGGGACCTAGGGACCCAAGTTGACAGTAACCTCTCATTTGACACTCACATTGCCAAGGTGGTTAGGAAGACCTTCTATATTGCCCACCTTATCATGAAGGGATTCACATCTAGATCAAGAGAGGTCATTGTGCCCCTGTACTCTTCTCTTATCAGGCCCATGATTGAGTACAATGCCCCATTTGGGATGTATCTTACCCGACACCTGCAGCAGTTAGAAAGACCCCAAAAGTTCCTCACCAAGAGGATAAAGGGTCTCAAACATATGCCATATGCTGCCCGGCTGAAGAAACTCCAGCTCTATTCAGTCGCATACCGCCTACTCAGAGGCGATCTATGCCTGACGTACAAGGCCATGTCCAATCCCGAATTAATGGACATGCTCCACCTCAGAAAATCCAAATCCATCAGAGCCACGAGAGCGAGAGATTTGAACCTCAACACAGAAATAAATAGGACGTGCTGGAGAGACAGATTCATAACCCAGAGGCTCCCTACACTCTGGAACAGAATCCCAGTCCATGTTAGGCAGAGCCCCTCACTGACTCTCTTCAAGAGAAATCTTGACGAGTGGATGGGAGATCGTAGGTTTACCCCAGGGGTCATCTCTGTGTCACTACTAGACAGAGGCACAGTAAACTAAACCCTAAATGGGCTTAGTATTCTCATCCCAAGGGGTGGCGAAAGCCACACACACTCTGGCTAGGCTTATAAATGCCCTAGGGCAGATAGCCTAGTATGAACCTATGAATCTATGAACCTATGAACCTATTAGGCTAAATGCATCACAACAGTCATGAAGTAAGGTAAACCTCCAGTAAAATAAAATGTCCATCTTCCAAACTCTGTTAAATGATTTCACTATAAACAACCTAAAGCTTAAGCACAAATAGCATTTAAAAAAAAATGTACTAACAATAAAGCCAAATAATTCTGAAATTGCCACAATCCAGCATAAGTGAAATATTACTATGGCTAAAAGTACTTAGAAACAGTATATAGAATAAAGTCAGATAAATGGGATTCTAATAGTCCCATTTCAGTATTTTAGCATTCTTTTAAACGAAATTCAAACACTACATATAACTTTCATCATATCAGAGTCCATTTATATCTCTGTCTATCTATCTATCTATCTATCTATCTATCTATCTATCTATCTATCTATCTATCTATCTGTCTGTCTGTCTATCTATCTATCTCAGTGAGAAAGAGAGGGAGAGAAAGTGATCAGTATGGAAAATAGTTACAGCTTTATATATCTGCAAATCCTTAAAAGTGCCATCTGACCATCCCACTTACTATATGAACATGCTTGTAAATGAATAAAATAAATACAAATTTAGCTCATGCAAAAGTCATGCCTATCTTCTCGGAGGTTGCATATGGCAAAAATGCAGAACCAGAGACTTCACTAAAGTGCTTATTGAATCTTAACAACACAAGGGCTTGGACATTACTGGAATAAATAAACTACCTCTCTTCACAGATTTATTAAGTCTGTTTTCTTTTATAACACACAATACTTATCACCTTTGACTGAATTGCAATATTTTGTAACCTACCTTTTCATATGCCATTTATGAAACTGTCCAACAGCTGATCTTGTTATCTTGTGTTGTTAGACCAAGAAGTTTTTGTAAGAAAGTTGCACATTGACAACATCAGTTCAGTTACACAAAACAGGATGTGGTTGAAGAAGTACAGATGTGTAGCTTTATCAGAAATGAATAAAAACAACATTCCTGTTTAGAGTGTAGCATAAAGTATGTTGTATAATATCCTCTGATCAACATTTAATTTCATATTTCTATTGAATAAATGTCTGAAATCAAGATTAAGATTGATTTGTGGTCAAGGGCAGTTTAATGCTCATTGAATGAAGTCCAAATTAATCACCTCCATAAAATTCATCTTAGACATTTGCCAAATAATTTTAAAACCTCTGCTCTACACTGATTTGCAGTGCAATGCTCTAATGTGTCATTAGACACTAAGACACAGAATATTCCAAATAAGAATAACTGCTGTTATTGTTGATTATTAGATGAATTCCTATTGAAATGTTGGCACTCAAAATGGTAAGTGTAGACAAGCAAAACAAACAAAAAAAAAAATAGGGGAGAAGAGCAAATCTCAAACATCACCCCCATGCACCCTACCATCCGAACTTATATATACCAACTCCAAGATCCCTATACCTTGGAGAAAAGGGAATATTCTGGAAAATGACCATATTAGACTTAATATATGTAAGTCTGATCTGTCGACCATTCAGTTCCAGTGTTTTGGTACTCATTCTAGCGGGTTATGACATTTCAAATGGATACTGAATTGGGACTAGTGTATATTGCTTCAGTTTCCAAAGGGTGTCAGGAATCCTTCAAATTGTCTATAATAGTGGTGTGTGTGTGTGTGTGTGTGTGTGTGTGTGTGTGTGTGTGTGTGTGTGTGTGTGTGTGTGTGTGTGCTTACATATATGTGTGTGTGTGCATGCTTACATGTGTGTGTGTGTGTGTGCGTGTGCTTACATGTGTCTGTGAATGCTTACGTGTGTGTGTGTTTGTGTGTGCGCTTACGTGTGTGTCTGTGTGAATGCTTACGTGTGTGTGCGTGTGTGTGTGTGTGTGTGTGTGCGTGTGTGTGTTTGCTTATGTTGTGTGTGTGTGTGTGTGTGTGTGTGTGTGTGTGTGTGTGTGTGTGTGTGTGTGTGTGCATGCTTACATGTTTGGGCCTGTGTGCGTGCGTACATGTGTGGGTGTGTGTGCGTGCATACACGTGTGAGTGTGTGTGAGTGTTCATTGAATATATGATGTCCTGTCCAGGATTAGTTTGTATGACTTGTACCCATTGAATGTTGGGATGCATTCTGACCCCTCCATCACCCTGAACTTGATATAGTAGATGCTGGAGAATTAAAGAATGAATAAATGAAAGTGGTTATTACATACTCTAGGAAGGGCTCCTTTGGTACCACGGTTGTCAAACTGAGTATGAAACAGATAACAGAGCTTCAACTAGTGCAACCACATAGGAGAGTTAGGAATATATAACAGATAACAGTTGTCCTATTTACTGCAAAAGAAGTTAAGAGTTTCCACTCCTTTGGAATATTCTGATGGTGATAAGATGGCTGACACACAGGAGCAGTTTGACAGTGTGAACTGAACCTAAGTGATGACAGCACAGCGTAACGCACCACTGGTGACCGAGAGATGTTTACAGAGCTGACGCTTGTTAATATTACATGACTGACACAAAGGAGTAGTCTTACAGTGTGAGCTAAACCTAAGAGATAACAGCACAGTGTAACGCATCACTGGTGACACAGGTCTGTTAATGGAGCTGATGCCTGTTAATACCACACATCTGACACACAAGAGTAGTCTAGCAGTGTGAACCGAATCTAAGTGCTGACAGCACAGTGTAACACATCACACATGACACAGAGATGTTAATGGAGCTGATGTCCATTAATATCATGTCTGACACACAGGAACAGTCTGACCATGTGATTTGAATTTAATTCATGGCAGCACAGTGTAATACATTACACATGACACAAAGATGTTAACGGAGCTGATGCCTGCTAATATCACATGTCTGACACACAGCAGCAGTCTAACAGTGTGAGCTGGACCTAAGTGATGATGATAATACAGTGTAGTCCATTACTGATGACACATTGATGCTAACGGAGCTGATGCCTGTTAATATCACATGACTGACACACAGCAGCAATCTAACAGTGTGAGCTGGACCTAAGTGATGATGATAATACAGTGTAGTCCATTACTGATGACACAGAGATGTTAATAGAGCTGATGTCTGTTAATATTACGTCTGACACACATTAGCAGTCTAACAGTCTGAAATGAACTTAAGTGATGTGTGTGCAGTGTAATGCATCACTGATGACAGAAATATGTTATAGTACCTTTCTGACACACAGGAGCGGTTTCTCAATTTGATCTAAATCTAACTGATAACAGCACTATGTAATGCATCACTGATGACAAAGATATATTAATGGAACTGATACTTGTTAATATCATAAGTCTGGCACACAGAAGTCTAACAGTGTGAAATTAAAATAAGAGATGACATCACGGTGTAATTTATCACTGATGACACAGAGATGTTAATGGAGCTGATGCCTGTTAATATCACACAAATGACACACAGGAGTAGTCTAACAATATGAACTGAACTTAAGTGATGACATCACGGAGTAACACATCACTGATGACACATTGATGTTAACGGAGCTGATGCCTGTTAATATCACATAACTGACGCACAGGAACAGTCTGACAGTCTAAACTAAACCCAAGTGATGACATCAAACTGAGATTTTTCACTGATGACATAGAGATGTTATTGGAGCTGATGCCTGTTAATATCACATGTCTGACACACAGTAGCAGTCTAACAATGTGATCTGAATCTAAGTGATGACATCACAGTCTAGCGCATCACTGATGACACAGAGATGTTAATGGAGCTGATCCATTTAATATCACATAACTGATACAGAGGAGTAGGTTGGCGGTCTGAACTGAACTTAAGAGAAGACATCAAACTGAAACTTATCACTGATGACATATATGTTAAAAGAGCTGATCCCATTTAATATCATGTGTCTGACACTCAGGAGAAGTTTGACAGTGTGAGCTGAACCTGAGTGATGACAGCATAGTGTAACACATCACTGATGATACAGAAATGCTAATGGAGCTGACCCATGTTAATATCTTATGTCTAATATGATGGAGTAGTCTAACAGTGTGAGCTGAACCTAAGTGATGACATCACAGTTTAACAGATCACTGATGACACAAAGATGTTAATGGAGCTGATGCCTGTTAATTTCATATACCTGACATATACCAGTAGTCTAATAGTATGAACTGAACCTAACTGATAGCAGCACAGTTTAACACATCATTGATGACACAGATATGCTAATGGAGCTGATTACTGCTAATATCCAGTCTGATACACAGGAGCAGTCTAACAGCATAAAATAAACCTAAGTGATGATGTTACAGTGTTATAGCATCACTGATGACACAGCAGAGTTAACGGAGCTGATGCCGGTTACTATCACATGTCCAAAACAAAAGAACAGTCGAACACTGTGAGCTGCACCTAAGTGATGACGTCACAGTGTAACTCATTACTGGTGGTAGAGAGATATTAACAGAACTGATGCCTCTTAATATCACATATCTGACACACCAGAGCAGTCTGACACTCTGAACTGAATCTAAGTGATGACAACACAGTGTAAGGCATCATTGATGACACAGATGTCTTAACAGAGCTGATTCCTGTTAATATCTCCAGTCCGGCACACAGGAGTAGTCCAGCAGTGTGAACTGAACCTAAGTGATGATAGCACAGTGTAATACATCACTGATGACACATAGATGTTAACACAACCACTGTTTATATGCAATGTCTAACACAGAGGAGTAGTCTAACAGTGTGAGCTGAATCTAAGGTTTGGTGTCACAGTGTAATGCATCACTGATGACACAGAGCTGTTAAAGGATCTGATGTCTGTTAATATCATATGTCTGACACATAGCGGCAGTCTAACAGTGTGAAATGACCCTAAGTGATGACATCACAGTGTAACACATCACTGATGACACAGAGATGTTAACGGAACTGATGTCTGCTAATATAACTGCTCATATATGTTCATACCACAAATTAGTCTTACTTTGTCTACTGTACAGGACACCTGCATACCACTGAGACCCCCCAACACTCACTTATTTAAAAACCTTATCTCTTTGTCTCTCTCTGCCATCAATAAATTAGTCACTACCCTAGTGCCAACTCTCTTAGTTAGCTATACTCTCTTGTTTTTCTGTGTGTGGTTTCCTTTTGACTGTTTTATCTTACTGCAAATACCTGTGTATACCTCACTATAAAATCTCTTCCCTCTCTTTATACACCTCCTCATCTCTTCTACTTACCTGCTGACTCTCACTGTCTGCTCCTTACTGTTTCCCTCCTGGCCTACTGATTGTTTCTTGTGGTGACTGCTGTTTCCTGGCCAAGAATACCCCTATATTTTCCTGTCTATCCCACTCTGCATATACTACATTTCCCTGCATCCAGCTCTCTTTCTCTCTCCCCCCCATAATCCTGTGGGGCATTTAAAACTGTTAGTGTTTCTGTGCCATCGTCTCCTCTTGCTACCAGTTGTTGGCTTCATCTCAGTGGTATGCGGGTCCATAATTTACTGATGTAAACAGCTTTTCACTTGTAGTTCAGAATTTAAACTGCATTTATCTCACTTGGAAGGGCTTTGCATGCTCTGAAATGTATTTGTGGGACTTTGGTAAGCATCCTAACAAATATTTGCTAAGTAATGGCTTGGCTGAGTTATTGTTGTCTCAAGCCACACAAGCAAAATGCTGTACATAAACTGAAATTGGTTATTTTTTTACCTGTCTTTGGGCATATTATTTCTACTCAAGTAGCAATTGCTCTATTGTACACTACAACCATATTTATATAGATTTCTGCTTGTATCTCTTTAGCAATGTTAACTGCTGACAATGGGTTTATAGAATCTAGTTATTGCATTATTGGGCATTTACCTTACACAGTGACTGCTTTATGGCATGACCTCTGTGTCAAAAACTTTTAGTAGCAGCCTTGTGGATGTGAAGTATAGCTCATTGTTTTTTATATATTCTAAGTTCAGGCACTGTGAGACTGCCAATTGTTATAACTGCTTAACCTGGCTTGTACAACTCAAGAGTTATTCTAGCTGCAATGAATGTCAAAGTATAGAACTTCCGTTTATCTATATTCTCATATCTCAGTTACTGGTGTGAGGCTGCTAGCCCAGCTATCTAGAATTTTTGTATTAACCAAAATGAGTAACCACTGCAGCATCCCTACAGTATCATCCTCCCTGGTAAGATCTGACCATAAAGCAGTCACTTTCAAAGTCAGCATCTCCCCTGACCATGCTCTAGCAAAGGTCAAACAAAAACACTTCTCCAAAGCTGATTATAAACTTCTGTGTGATGGTATAAAC
Source organism: Protopterus annectens (assembly GCF_019279795.1). Lineage (NCBI taxonomy): Eukaryota > Metazoa > Chordata > Ceratodontiformes > Protopteridae > Protopterus > Protopterus annectens. The sequence goes on from NC_056737.1 coordinate 1,193,490,992, forward strand.
AGCTTCACAGCCCTCTTCCCCTCTGTTGGAGTTGGCACCAATGTCCAAATCTACACCAAAGTACTAAACGAGCAATTATACAGATGCATGGAATCAGGAATACTTCACTGGACAAAATAATCCTCCGCAAGGAAGAGTAAACCTGTCTGGTGGACATCTCCAATAAATAAACTCTATAACAAAAGAAAAAAAATGCTGTCCAGGACCAAGAAGGAGCAGGTGCCCAATTGGAAGCAATCTCTCCTTAGCCTGAACAAGCAAATAAGAGCACCAGTGAAATCCTCCAAAGCCAACTCCGAGTCCAAATTGGCCACATCTACTTGAGACAATCATAAGGCCTTCTTCACATATGTCCACAATCTCAAAGGAAGCACCCGAATCTGTTCAGAACTGGTGGTCAAGGACACCCCATACACAAATGCTGTAGATATAGCCAACCTACTGGCTGACAGATTCAGTGAAGACTTCACCTCTCTGTTCCCCCATTAGTAAATCAGGGCATCCCCAGTACCTGCACCCTCCCCTTATCTCTAGGGAGCAGGTCATCACTGCCCTCTCAAAGGCAAAAAACATAGCCTCCATGGGAGCCAATAACACCCCAGGCTGTATCCTAGATGAACTCAGACATGAACTTGCAGCACCATTGTGCACCCTCTTCAACCAAAGCCTGAGTACCAGCTTTGTCCCAGCAGAGTGGAGGACAGCCACTGTCATCCCTTTGCACAAAGCTGGAGCATCCACCGATCTGGGAAATTATAGACCCATCAGCCTAAATAGCCTGATCTGCAAGACCATGGAACAGATTATCATGGTCTTCTTTAACAGGGACATCGTCAACCTCCAAATAATTCACCCCACACAGTTTGGCTTTGGCAATGAGAAGTCATGTTTGTTAAATCTGGATAACTTCTTTGAGACAGTCACCAAAGCCATGGACGAATGGAAAATGGTGCACACCACCTACCTTGACCTGGCCAAGGCATTCGACACTATTCTCTACTTGGGCATAGTAGACAAACTCTCTCAACTTGGTATCAATCCATATGTTATCAGATGGGTAGCACACTGGCTCACTGATAGAACCCACCTAATCAAAATAGGGGAAGCCACCTCAAGCATTAGACCTGTAATGAGTAGGATACCACAGGGATCAGTCTTGGGAGATCTTTTATTTGGGGTATACTTCTCTGAGGTACAGGCCAAAACCAGTGGGCTATGGCTGACCAAGTTTTCAGATGACTACAAGTTGGGCATGGTCATCAATTCTCCAAGTCATGTGGACGTCCTCCAAGAGGGTCTCCCCCAAAAAATGACTGGTGCTAGAAACATGGCCTCAAGCTTAATGCCAAGAAATGCATCATCATACCCTTTGGGGAAAGTGATGTCCCCACATATTATCACATTAATAACAATGTCCTTAGCACACAGTCAGTCATGAGGGATTTGGGCACCCAGGTTGATAGCAAACTGAGTTTTGACCACCATGTTGCTTCCATTGTACGGAGAGCTTTCTATATGGCACACCTCATAAGTAAGGGTATCTCATCCAGGGACAAGGAGGTCATACCATCCCTGTGTTCTTCCCTTATAAGAGCCAGTTATTGAGTACAATGCCCCCTTTGGCATGCACCTTGCAAAACACATGCAGCAGCTGGAGAGACCACAGAGGTTCCTCACCAGAAAAATCCAGGGCCTCAAACATCTACCCTACACAGATAGGCTAAAAGCCCTGTGCCTCTACTCAGGTTCATACAGACTCCTCAGAGGTGACCTCTGTCTGACATACAAAACAATCTCAGATCCTGCCTTGATGGGACTACTGCATATCCACAAGTCAAGCTCCACTCGAGTAACCCACACGCGCGACCTTAACCTGTTCTGTGACATCAATAGGACTTGTTGGCAGGACAGACTTGTGTCCCAGAGACTCCCCATCTGTTGAATAGACTCCCTCTCCATGCCAAGAAGAGTACCTCATTGTCCCTTTTCAAGTGCAACCTGGATAACTGGATGGGAAACAGAAAATACACCCCTGGGATTCCACTCATGTCCCTTCTGGACAGGGGCTTTGGGTGCTGACTTGTCTAAACATGGGCTAAACTCTTGGATAGGCTTATAAGGGCCCCAGGGCCAATAACCTAGTAATTTCTTATGATCCTATGATCTTATGATAAATAATCATATGACATTTGTGAATATTAATATGATTTGTGTGCTTGTCTTACAAATGTAAGAGAACTATATGTTAAATGGATATTAAACTACTGGCGCAGAAGTGTGTGTTGAACTGTATGTTATGTACTGAGCTTCAAGAATGTAACCGCAGTGTACCCTACTGAAAAGAACAGACGTGTATATAAACTGTATTATTAACAGAAGTTGGAACATACAAAGTTAGCTTGCAAAACTCTAAGAAAATAAGTTAACAAGTAAAGAGTTTTATGATTGTGTTTATCTCAGCAAGAAGACAGGATGTCTACAGCTAGAAGTTCTTTATATTGTCTGGAAACAGAAATAATTACAGGTTTCAAATGTAAAAGTGTTTAACTGTAACTGTTTTACGACTTCCAGTTCTACGCAAACTTCTGAGAGATAAGTACATTTGACACAGAGTTGCTAAATTTTAAGTTTCTGTTAACCTGGGACCTGAAGGCAGAAGTGAAAAATAGTGATGGCATCCAGTTGACCTAGCAGTAATGTGCTGTTATTAATTTAAGAACTATCTCTCAGGGAAAGTCTGGGCATTATGTATCTTGGATCTGAAAACATCCTCTTCTCAGCACTTCAGCCTTGCTAATAGTAATTACTATATTACAGTGATTTATCTTAGAGATGTGAATATAGTAAGATTAACTTAGATGTTTTCTGTATTTATGTGAGATAGTCCTGCAGTGTTGTTTTAAAATGTTTCCTGTGATTCTGAACTCTGTTGTCAGTGTATTGAGTTATTGAATGTTGTCTTGTTCTTTTATGATTTATTATTAAATATATTTAAACCTTTTAATTGTGTCTGGTCTGTTTAGAGATATTTAAGCTCTTAAAGTGCTTGCATATGTATTTGATGACACTGTATAGGCCACTCCAATAGCCTTGCTGTTGGTCACACTTACCATTTGAATAATAGTAACATCACACAGTAGGATTGGTCACCCTTTGGTAAGGGCCTTATAGTAGCTGATAAGTAATGGTGGTTGGTGGCATTGATTAGTACCTTATAGTCTGGGCAGAAGGGGGCATAGCTAGTAAATCTGTGTCAGCCTTCTCTAGAACTGTTTTGTGTTTGTATATAAATCGACTCTCAAAGTGTGTTTGTCTGTGTCAACTACTTCAGCAGGGACATGATGCACTGGTTGGACAGAGAGGGTGCTGGAGGATTTGGCTTGACCACTCGGCTGAAATCTTAACTCTATAGCTGTGCCAGCGGGGAGTCTTATTTGTGATCTGCAGTGAAAGGGAGAAACTAGCCCCAGACTGACTGTGATCCCTTTGCGCTCTTAAGGGAAATTGTTCTTTACTGTGTGTACTTGTCATCCTCCCAATGTGCACATCCCTCACTGGTGCTAGTTGTAAAGATTGAGGCTCCCTGATTACTGGGCCAGTGCAGGGGCATCACACTTGGATTATTTCAAATACAAAATGGCACAAGTTTACTACAAGAACTACAGCAGACATTTTTACTGTCATAGTTGTTTGACAATAAGACATGCTTTATAGTTTACCATTGTTATGTGAAAGTGTTATAGTGGAAGTAATTCATTGAACTTTTGTCTCACATTTTTACTGCTCTAATCTGTAACATTAATAACATTTGCATGCTCTTTTTTATTTGTTTATTTATTTATTTAATTTTCATATTTTATCTCAACTAACTCCTCTCTAGCTGCTATCAGGAGTTGCTTATAGTACCTATGTTATTTTTGTTTTTTTTCCCTAGCTTTTATACTCAGCACACTCTCTCCCCTTCTTTTTTCCACCAGATGTTAAGAGCAAAGTGTCTTCCTTCAAGATCAGATACTGTGCCAACTCCTTGAATAATGCCTATGCACTATTGTATAGCCAGTTTATACTAAAAGTATGTTGTAAGCTCATACCACAAGTTGGTCTTACTTTGTCTACTATACAGGATACCTGCATACCACTGAGACCCCCTCAACACTCACCTGTTTAAAAACCTTGCCTCTTTGTCTCTCTCTGCCATCAATAAGTTAGTCACTACCGTAGTGCCAACTCTCTTAGTTAGCTATACTCTCTTGTTTTTCTGTTTGTGGTTTCCTTTTAACTGTTTTTATCTTACTTTGAATACCTGTGTATACCTCACTATAACATATCTTCCCTCTCTGTCTACACCTCCCCTCCTCTTCTACTTACCTGCTGACTCTCACTGTGTGCTCCTTATTGTTTGCCTCCTGCCCTGCTGATTGTTTCTTGTGTTGACTGCCGTTTCCTGGCCCAGACTAACCCTATATTTCCTGTCTATCCCACTCTGCATATACTACATTATCCTACATCCCACTCTCTCTCTCTCTTTCTCTCTCTCTCACCCCTCTTCCTTCCTGTCGATCACACTCTGCATATACTACATTTCCCTGCATCCCACTCCCTTTCTCTCTCACCCATAATCCTGTGGGGCATTTAAAACTCTTAGTGTTTTTGTGCCATCTTTTCCTCTTCCTACTAGTTGGTGGTTTCATCTCAGTTGTGTGCAGGTCCATAATTTACTGATGTAAACAGCGTTTCACTTGTACTTTAGCATTTAAACTGCATTTATCTCACTTGGAATGGCTTTGTATGCTGCTACAACTTATTTGTGGGTCTGTGGTAAGCACCTTAACAATATTTGCTAAGTCATGGCTTGGCTGAGTTATTGCTGTCTCATGCCACACAAGTGAAAGGCTGTACATAAACTGAAATAGGTTATTTTCTACCTGGCTTTGGTTATATTATTTCTACTCAAGTAGCAATTGCTCTATTGTACACTACCACCATATTTATGTAGATTTCTGCTTGTATCTCTTAGCAATGTTAACTGGTGACAATGGGTTTATAGAATCTAGTTATTGTATTATTGGGCATTTATCTTACACAGTGACTGCTTTATGGCATGACCTCTGTGTCAAATACTTTTAGTAGCAGCCTTGTGGATGTGAAGTATAGCTCATTGTTTTTTTTTATTTAATTCTAAGTTGAGGCGCTGTGAGACTGCCAGTTGTTATAACTGCTTAACCTGGCTTGTACAATTCAAGAGTTATTCTAGCTGCAATTAATTTTAAAGTATAGAACTTTTGTTTATCTATATTCTCATATCTCAGTTACTGGTGTGAGGCTGCTAGCCCAGCTAGCTGGAATTTTGGTATTAATCAACATGAGTAACCACTGCAACATCCCTACAGTATCATTCTCCCTGGTAAGATCCGACCATAAAGCAGTCACTTTCAAAGTCAGCATCTCCCCTGACCCCGCTCTAGCAAGGGTCAAACAAAAATATTTCCCCAAAGCTGATTATAACCTTCTGAGGGATGGTATAAACAGCTTCACAGCCCTCTTCCCTTCTGTTGGAGCCGGCAACAATGTCTGAATCTACACCAAAGTACTATACGAGCACTTATATAGATGCATGGAATCAGGAAAACCTGACTGGACAAAATCATCCTCCGCAAGGAAGAGTAAACCTGTCTGGTGGACATCTCCAATAAATAAACTATATAACAAAAGAAAAAAAAATGCTGTCCAGGACCAAGAAAGAGCAGGTGCCCAATTGGAAGGAATTTCTCTTTAGCTTGAACAAGCAAATAAGAGCACTAGTGAAATCCTCCAAAGCCAACTTCGAGTCCAAATTGGCCACATCTATTAGAGACAATCATAAAGCCTTCTTCACATATGTCCACAGTCTCAAAGGAAGCACCCAAATCTGTTCAGAACTGGTGGTCAAGGACACCCCATGTACAAATGCTGTAGATATAGCCAACCTACTGGCTGACAGATTCAGTGAAGACTTCACCCCTCTGTCCCCCATTAGTAAATCAGGACATCCCCGCTATCTGCACCCTCCCCTTATCTCTAGGGAGCAGATCATCACTGGCCTCTCAAAGGCAAAAAATACAGCCTCAATGGGAGCTAATAACATCCTAGGCTGTATCCTAGATGAACTCAGGCATGAACTTGCAGCACCATTGGGCACCCTATTCAACCAAAGCCTGAGTACCAGCTTTGTCCCAGCCAAGTGGAGGGCAGCCAGTGTCATCCCTTTGCACAAAGGTGGAGCATCCACCGATCTGGGAAATTATAGACCCATCAGCCTAAATAGCCTGATCTGCAAGGCCATGGAACAGATTATCATGGACTTCTTTAACAGGGACATTGGCAACCTCCAAACACTTCACCCCACACAGTTTGGCTTTGTCAAGGGGAAGTCATGTATGTTTAATCTGGTTAACTTCTTTGAGAGGGTCACCAAAGCCATGGATGAATGGATGATGGTGCACACCACCTACCTTGACCTGGCCAAGGCATTCAACACTATTCCTTACTTGGGCATAGTAGACAAACTCTCTCAAATTGGTATCAATCCATATGTTATCAGATGGGTAGCAAACTGGCTCACTGATAGAACCCACCTAATCAAAATAGGGGAAGCCACCTCAAGCATTAGACCTGTAATGAGCAGCATACCCCAGGGATCAGTCTTGAGACATCTGTTATTTGGGATATACTTCTCTGAGGTACAGGCCAAAACCAGTGGGCTGTGGCTGACCATGTTTGCAGATGACTGCAAGCTGGCCATGGTCATCAATTCTCCAAGTCATGTGGACGTCCTCCAAGAGGATCTCACCCAAACAAATGACTGGTGCCAGAAACATGGCCTCAAGCTTAATGCCAAAAAATGCATCATCATACCCTTTGGGGAAAGTGATGTCCCCACATATTATCACATTAATAACAATGTTCTAAGCACACAATCAGTCATGAGGGATTTGGGCACCGAGGTTGATAGCAACCTGAGTTTTGACCACCATGTTGCTTCCATTGTACGGAAAGCTTTCTATATGGCGCACCTCATAAGTAAGGGTATCTCATCCAGGGACAAGGCGGTCATAACATCTCTGTATTCTTCCCTTATAAGAGCCAATTACTGAGTACAATTCCCCCTTTGGCATGTACCTTGCAAAACACATGCAGCAGCTCGAGAGACCACAGAGGTTCCTCACCAGAAGAATCCAGGGTCTCAAACATCTACCCTACACAGACAGGCTAAATGCCCTGTCCCTCTACTCAGGTTCATACAGACTCCTCAGAGGTGACCTCTGTCTGACATACAAAACAATCTCAGATCCTGCCTTGACGGGACTACTGCATATCCGTAAGTTAAGCTCCACTCGAGTAACCCACACGTGTGACCTCAACCTGTTTTGTGACATCAATAGGACTTGTTGGCACGACAGATTTGTGCCCCAGAGACTGCCCCATCTGTTGAATAGACTCCCTCTCCATGTCAAGAAGAGTACCTCATTGTCCCTTTTCAAGTGCAACCTGGATAACTGGATGGGAAACAGAAAATACACCCCTAGGATTCCACTCATGTCCCTGCTGAACAGTGGCTTTGGGTGCTGACTTGTCTAAACATGGGCTAAACTCTTGGCTCTTCTTTTAAGGGCCCCAGGGCCAATAACCTAGTAATTTCTTATGATCCTATGATCCTATGATAAATAATCATATGACATTTGTGAATATTAATATGATTTGTGTGCATGTCTTACAAATGTAAGAGAACTATATGTTAAATGGATATTAAACTACTGGTGCAGAACTGTGTGTTGAACTGTATGTTATATACTGAGCTTTAAGAATGTAACCACAGTGTCCCCTACTGGAAAAGAACAGACGTGTATATAAACTGTATTATTAATAGAAGTTGGAACATACAGAGTTAGCTTGCAAATCTCTAAGAAAATAAGTTAACAAGTAAAGAGTTTTATGATTGTGTTTATCTCAGCAAGAAGACAGGATGTCTACAGCTAGAAGTTATTTCTATTGTCTGGAAACAGAAATAATTACAGGTTTCAAATTTAAAAGTGTTTAAATGTAAATGTTTTACGACTTCCAGTTCTAGGCAAACTTCTGAGAGATAAGTACTTTTGGCACAGAGGTGCTAAATTCTAAGTTTCTGTTAGCCTGAGACCCAAAGGCAGAAGTGACAAATAGTGATGGCATCCAGTTGACCCAGCAGTAATGTGCTGTTATTAATCTAAGAATTATCTCTCAGAGAAATTCTGGGCATTATGTATCTTGTCTTAGATCCGAAAACATCCTTACATCAGCACTTCTGCCTTGCTAATAGTAAGTACTAGATTACAGTGATTTATCTTAGAGATAGATAGGAATATAGGAAGATTAGTTTAGATGTTTTCTGTATGTATGTGAGACTGTCCTGCAGTGTTGTTTTAAAATATTTCCTTTGATTCTGAACTTTGTTGTCAGTGTATTGAGTTCTTGAATATTGTCTTGTTCTTTTTTATTTATTATTAAATATATTTAAACCTTTTAATTGTGTCTGGTCTGTTTAGAGATATTTAAGCTCTTACAGTACTCACATATGAATTTGGTGACACTGTATAGGCCACTCCAATAGCCTTGCTGTTGGTCACACTTACGATCTTGATAATAGTAAAATCACACAGTAGGATTGGTCACCCTTTGGTAAGGGCCTTATAGTAGCTAATAAGTAAGGGTGGTTGGTGGCAGTGATTACTACCTTATAGTCTAGGCAGAAGGGGGGCAAAGCTAGTAAACCCCTGCCAGCCTTCCCTAGGAGTGTATGTGTGTTTGTATATAAAATCAAATCTCAAAGTGCGTGCGTGTGTGTGTGTGTGTGTGTGTGTGTGTGTGTGTGTGCGTGCGTGTGTGCGTGTGTGTGTGTGTGTGTGTGTGTGTGTGTGTGTGTGTGTGTCTGTGTGTGTGTATGTGTGTGGTGTGCGTGTGTTTGTGGTGTGTGTGTGTGTTTGTGTCAGCTACTTGGGCATGGTGCTGGAGGTTTTGGTTTGACCAATCAGCTGAGATCTCAACCCTATAGCTGTGTCAGTGGGGAGTCTTACTTGGTATCTGGAGAGAGAGAGGGAGAAGACAGCCCCAGAATGACTGTGTGGTCTTAAGGGAAATTGTACTTTACTGTGTGTGTACTTGTCATCCTCCCAATGTACACATCCCTCACTGGTGCTTGTGGTGAGAATTGAGGCTCCTTGATTACTGCACCAGTGCAGAGGCATCACATATTAATTGTTTGGCAGTGATGGGATAGACACATCAACTATTAATTGGTTGGCTTGTAGTGGTGTCGATATTGAATTCCTGTAGCTTGTGTACAGTGGTCCCTGAAGGTGCTTGTACTCCTAATCAGCTATGCAGTGAATGTTCAGAGTTCATATCATTACTGTTTGATTTCTTTTGTTAGCTTAGTTAGTCAGGGAGAGCAGGCAAGCATTTCAGCAGAAGAGTATGGCAAAATGACAAGGAACCAGTTGGTTGAGATGTGCCAGGCTAAAAGACTGGTGCATGAAATCTGACTAAAGCAGACATGATTGCAGCTTTAGTCACAGCTGCATCAGAGGATATCAACCAGGGGGATGATCAGACTGGCCATGGTGATGTACAACATGCAGAGAAAGGACTGCTCAACCTTTCCATAGACAACTTAAAAATCCGTCTGGAGCTAAAGAGACTTGAGTTGGAGGCCAAGTGTTTGGAAATAGAAAATTTGAAACAGCAGAGACACTGAGATGTCTGGAGGCTGAGGAGAAGGAGAGACAGAGGCAATATGAAAAGGAGATGCTGACTCTTTACCAGAGTCATGGAGGTAATGGGGAAGGGAGTAACTGAACCCCAGAAGCAAACAAAGGTCAATAAATTTCTTCCACAATTTACAGAGAGGGATAATTTTGATAGTTTCATTCATATGTTTAAGAGGGTATGTAAACAGTATAATGTTGAACAACAGCTCTGAGTATGGTTCCTGACCCCCTTACTCCATGGTAAAGCATTAACCATTCTTTCCAAACCATCTGATACTGACTTTTTAAATTATAATGTTGTAAAAAATTGTTTGCTAGAATTTTTTAAGTTAATACCTGACGCTTATAGGAAAAAGTTTTGTGAGCATAGACTCAAGGCAGATGAAAGTGTGTGTGAATATGTTGCTGAACTAAGCACTTATTTTCATAGGTGAGTGAGTGGATGTCAGGTCACCACTTTTAAAGGGCTGGCAGACTTTTGGTGAGGGAATAAGCCCTTAGCACTTTGCCTAAGGACATGAGAATCTGGTTAGCTGATAGACAATGCAATATTGCAGATGAGTTGGGGAAGAAGGGAAACATATACCTAGCAAGCAGGGCATCACTGTACAGGAATGGGACACCCAGTGCTGCTCATGGGTCTAAGGGAACCCATGGTGGGCAGCCCAGACTGTTCCAGCAGAGTCTGCCAGTAGTAGGGGAAGCCACTAGTTCAGGTACACCTCCAGGGCCAAGGGTTAAATATTTTAAATGCAACCAGTGAGGCCATGTAGCATATGGATGTCCACAGAGGCAATGTGGGGAACAAAAGTTGGGAAAGCCAGTGAGTGGGAGTGACAAAATACCAACAGTAGGTTGTCTTGAGACAAAAAGAGTACCAAACTACCACCCTACAGATGTCCTGATAGGGAATGATTTTGATAATACAGTAGCATGTGTTCATGCAGTTACATGCAGTCAAGCTTGGAGACAAACATGTGGGTCTAGTAGCCTGGAGGAGACCCAGACAGACTGCACACTTGCAGCCAGGAGTGGTGAGGTAGTTACTACAGGGAGGAAGCTGCCCTGTAGCAGTAAGACTGAAGGTGAGCCACAGCTGCTTGTTGGTACTGATGTTCCCTTGGACAGAGTGACTGTAAGGACAGAGGTAAGTAGTAGTACCTGGGCTGAGAGAGAGGCACTGCTGTCAGAGAATACCAGACTTCCTGTGGAAGGGGAGCTGGGAAGGATTACAAAGAGAGAGTTGAGACAGCCTCAGGTCTCAGACCCTTCATTACAAGGCCTGAGGGAGGTAGCTAGTGAGGCACCTGATTCTCAAGGGAAGGGGGAGTCTGTATACTGGGACAAAGGGTTGCTGTATAGAGAGTGGACCCCTGAGAGAGGGCTAGAGGGGGGGAGAATACAGCTTGGTAGTGTCCAGAGCCTACCATCTGGCACCTCTAGCCATAGCCCATTATATTCCCTTTGCAGGTCATATGGGCATAAAACATGCAAAGAGACGCATTATGCTGAACTTCTATTAGCCTGGAATTTTCAGAGGTGTAGCAGGGTAACTGCAGGACCTGTGAGCAGTGTCAAGAGGTAGGCAAGGCAGGAGACAAGGTGAAAGCTCCTTTGATGTCTTTGTCTGTGATTGAGAAGCCATTTCTGAGGATAGCTATGGATATTGTGAGGCCTCTGAGTACCCCAAGTTCCACAGTGGAGAAATTATATCCTAGTGGTAGTAGGTTATGCTACCAGATACTCTGAGGCAGTGACTCTGTCCTCCATTGAGGCAGAAAAGGTGGCAAATGCTTTGTTAGAGATTTTCAGCAGGGTATGTTTCCCAAAAGAAATACTGACTGACAGAGGAGCCTATTTCATGTCAGACCTGCTGGCTTGTCTGTGAAAGTACTGTGGAGTGAAGCACCTAAAGACCAACCCTAGACTAATGGTTTTGTTGAGAGGTAAAACTATACTCTCAAGACAATGCTATGGGCATTTGCAGACCAGTTTAAGAGGGACTGGGAGAAATATTTGCCCCATCTATTATTTGCTTACTGTGCGGTGCCCAGGACTCCACAGATTTTTCACCTTTTGAGTTGTTGTATGGGCATAGGTTGAGGCTGTGTGTTCTTTGCTATTTCCTTCCTGGCCTGCTGATTGTTTCTTGTGGTGACTGCAGTTGTCTGGCCTAAACTGCTCCATTAGCCCTCACTACACTCAGGCATATTTTGTTCCCCTACCCACCCCCACATCATTTCCTTTATACTCATCTCCATTGCACAATCCCCTCCTCTGCTTTCCACACCTTCCTGTTTTTTGCCACACCCCACTTCTGCATATCTCCCTTCTTTCCTTCTGCAAACCCTTGACACCAACCACTCTTTTCTCCTTTTTATGTACTGACTCCCCCCTACTGGTTATACTATCCCTAACTTTCCTAAAGCCTTTCTTCTAGGCCCAAATTTTTCCTCCCTCGTAACTATTGACCCTCCTTACTGACATGTCTTTTTCAATCCAAGCCTTTCTTCTATTGCCTCCTCTTCTCCTCTGGGTCCCTATTAAATTGCCAAACATTTCAAAGTTTGATTGTCATATGGTCAGCACCATATGATCAAACTTTGAAAAGTTTGAAGGTGAAAGGTAACGGCTCTGTACGTGCAGTCTCAGAGTTGGTATATTTAAGTAGAGGGGTGTGGGGGGTGCAAGGGGGCTTGCCCCCCTGCTCAGAGTGTTACGGTAAGTTTTTTATTTTTACTTTTTTATTGTATATTTGAGGTTTCAAGTTTCACTCATATGTTGTCGAGCATATGAGGTTCCAAATTTTGAAGCTTCGAGTATATAATGTAAACCCTTCTCCTCCTATACACTCTTACCTCATATATAACTGTCACCTAACTCCAACTTACTTTCATCCTGCAAATACTAATCCCAATGTCTTCACACATCCCCTGCAGTGTTTCTCTATCTGCTCATCTATCTTTCTTTTAAATAGTATCCATGCCAGGATCAAAATTCCCCCTTCCCCAACCACCTCTTTAGAAAATATAATAAAGCACCTACTAAACAAACAACATTTCCTCCCTAAGCCTGTACTACTATCAGTGGCATTCATCCAAACCCTGGCCCAACCCCACCCCCAGTCACTAAAGCTAACTCCTCTAACCAACCCTACACTACTCCTCCAAAAAAAGCAAGCATCTTTTTACTCCATGAATCTTAGAAGCATGCTAAACAAAATTAGTGAATTCCATGCCTGGATGGCTAACCACACCCCTGATATAGTCGCCTGACTTAAACCTGGCGATGGCTAACCACACCCCGATATAGTCACCTGACTGAAACCTGGCGATGGCTAACCACACCCCTGATATAGTCACCTGACTGAAACCTGGCTGAATCCACAAAACCGTGACTGTGATAGCCTCCCCGTAGATATAATAGTCTTAGATTAGATAGACAAAAGAAAAAAAGGGTGTGGAGTGGCCATTGTATATTCAAACCATCTTACCCCATAAAGTCTAAATCAACCCTCTCCCTCCTTCTCACCTGCTGAGCTCCTGACAGCTAACTTTAAACTTAACAATTGCATCACTAGATAGTTGTAGCTATCTACATTCCTCCTGGAGATAACATTACCCTTCTAGAAAACATTCTCTCTTACCTTTCTCAAAACATCCACAACAAAACTATTGTTATTAGGGATGTAAATATTAACTGGCTAACTCTTCAGTCCCCAAACACTACTTCATGAATCAACTTACATGGCTCTATACAACTTATCTCAACTCCCACCCATATAAACAGATCACATACCCCCAGCTGTCTCATCAATTCGAATTTAGTCACAGATCCCCACAAATATCATAACCCTGAGACCCTACCTGACTCCCTAAGTGATCAGTCCCCTGTGAAAGTTCGTGGATACACTCCTCATCTCATTAGGCCTCACAGATACATAACCTGCCACAAACTATCCACCTTCTGTCCTGAGATTTTTAATGCCCTCCTCTCCCGGATAAACTGGATACATCTATCCTATCTACGCCTTGATGAAGCTGTCCACTCTTTCAACTCTACTTTCCTTAACATTCTTAGCTCTGTTGCTCCACCCCGCACTGTTTTCATCAAAATCCAATATATCCCCTTGGCTTACCAATGCCACCCACACCCTAATGAAAACTAGAGATAGGGCATGGAAAAGGTGGGTAAAAACTAAGCTCCCTTCCCATTTGCAAAAATATGAAGAACTGAGAAATAAGGCAAAAAAACTAATTCACAAAGACAAAAAGAACTTCTACTTTAACCTTCCAACTGCCCAAAAACAGATCACAAACATTTTTTGAACTCTGTAAACCAAATCCTGCACCCTGGTAACCCTTCCTCTCCCAACCCCTGCACAAACAACTCACCAGAAGGAACAGCTACTTCATTTAATTCCTATTTCATTGAATACATATCTAAGCTGATAAATTCCTTCCCCTCTACTACCAACTCAACTAATGTTTCCAACTCCTCTCCTTCTCTCAACACGTCTACCACTTTCTGTCTTACAACTGTACACACTAACTATATAAAATCCTAGCTCTCTAAACTTAAACCTGCTCTGCTTCTGCTGACAACCTGCCTCCCTATTTCCTACAAATTTAATCCCTTGCCCTCTCTGTATCAATCCTAATAAATCACTCCATCTCAGAATCTAAGGTCCCATCTTTGTAAAGAATTCTACACCATACTCATTCAGAAAGGCGGTAACTCCACTGACATTACAAATTTCTGACCCATCACAATCCTCTCACCACTCTCAAAAATACTGGAAAAATGCATACACAAGCAAATCATGAAACACCTTTTACAGGAAAACTTGTTCACGCCTACACAGCATGGCTTTCACCCTAAACATAGCACTACAAATGCCTTTATATCCTTCACTAATGCTGTTTCTCTAGGCAGAGACAATAATAAGTTGGTCTCCTGCCTATTCTTCGACCTTTCAAAAGCCTTTGATGTGGTCTCTCACCCTGTTCTGCTGAACAAACTGGCTAACCTAAACCTCTCTGCCTCTACTGCTACCTGGTTTTCCAGCTATCTCACTGACCATCTACAATCAGTGAGACAGCTCTCAGCTCTCTCCCCTCCTCTTCCTTTCAAAATGGGAGTCCCCAACAATCTATCCTTGGCCCATTACTATTCAATATATTCACTAATCTACTCTATACTTCCTGTCCATAGTCATCACTTGTACAATATGCAGATGACTCCACCGTCATTACCATCATAGATACTCCCTCTGACCTTATCTCTGCAACTTAAGCATCTTTTAACTCAGTCGAATCCTGCTTCTCTGACAACCAGCTAATTCTTAACCCTAAAAAGACTAAACTTAGTATTTCTCCCAAAGAAGTTCACCCACCTTAAATCTACATTGTCTGTACTGCCCTTCAATAACACCCCCAATAATGTGAACGTAGTACAAAACTACTAGCAGTAATGTAGTAATGATAGATGACCAACTCAAGTGTAATCTACATGTAAACAACTGCATCAAAAAGACACACCAAAAACATGGCCGCCTTTATCGAAACAAAAAGTTTCTAGCAAACCAAAAATAATCCTGTCTCATGTGTACCGCCTACCGAGCCTTCTATATAGCTGCCAAATTCTTACCAGTCTTAACTCCAGACTACTAACTTAACTAGAGTCTACTTACAACAAGGTTGCCAGATTCGCTGCTCACCAAACTTATATATCATATCATTGTCTTTCACTAAGATACTTAAACTGGCTGGAATTACCTCACCAGCTTCTACTCTCTCAACTACAAATAATTCACTCTATACTATACCTGAAATCCTTCTGCCCTAGCCTATCACCCCTCATCTCTCAATATTCCCCATTAGGTCCCTATGTAGCTCTGACCTTAACCTACTACAAATATAGAAACCTAAGACTAAAATCGGCTCCAGCTTCTATAGCTACAATCCTACTATTTCATGGAACAAATTACCACGAGAAATCAGGTCCCTGAAACATCCAAATCAATTCAAACCTGCCACTAGAGAGCATCTCCAAACACACTGGTCCTGCCTCTGCAGTCATCCTGCATGATCTAGCCCAATAATTCATATATAATCACCAAAACTTCAAACCTTTAGCTCGTAAACCTCTTCAAAGTCTCACTCTTCGCCATCTCTTATCTCGATTTCTATTGTCACACATCTCATGAAATAACTACATACACTATAAACTCTTCTCACTATTTATTGAACATTTGTATGAAATAAGTTCTCTTATGTATGCTTATTATGTTTTTTTCCCAGTATTTTCTTTCTGATAAAATGTATTTCATTGTATGTATACATTGTAACTCGCTTACACTGTTAACACTAAAATTGTAAAGCTGTGGAGCTTTTCTCTCTGGGACTCTGCTGAAAAAGGGCTACTTAGCTCAGTCAGACTAACCTGGAGAACAAATGTAAAATAAGTAACTAAATAAATAAATAACATGCCTGACACACCAGAGCAGTCTGACACTCTGAACTGAATGACACAGGGATGTTAACAGAGCTGATTCCTGTTAATATCACCAGTTTGATACACAGGAGTAGTCCAGCAGTATGAACTGAATCTATGTGATGACAGCACAGTGTAATGTGTCACTGATGACACAGGGATGTTAACAGAGCTGATTCCTGTTAATATCACCAGTTTGATACACAGGAGTAGTCCAGCAGTATGAACAGAATCTATGTGATGACAGCACAGTGTAATGTGTCACTGATGACACAGGGATGTTAACAGAGCTGATTCCTGTTAATATCACCAGTTTGATACACAGGAGTAGTCCAGCAGTATGAACTGAATCTATGTGATGACAGCACAGTGTAATGTGTCACTGATGACACAGGGATGTTAACAAAGCTGATTCCTGTTAATATCACCAGTTTGATACACAGGAGTAGTCCAGCAGTATGAACTGAATCTATGTGATGACAGCACAGTGTAATGTGTCACTGATGACACAGGGATGTTAACAGAGCTGATTCCTGTTAATATCACCAGTTTGATACACAGGAGTAGTCCAGCAGTATGAACTGAATCTATGTGATGACAGCACAGTGTAATGTGTCACTGATGACACAGGGATGTTAACAGAGCTGATTCCTGTTAATATCACCAGTGTGATGCACAGGAGTTGTCCAGCAGTATGAACTGAATCTATGTGATGACAGCACAGTTTAATGTGTCACTGATGACACATGGATGTTAACAGAGCTGATTCCTGTTAATATCACCAGTTTGATACACAGGAGTAGTCCAGCAGTATGAACTGAATCTATGTGATGACAGCACAGTGTAATGTGTCACTGATGACACAGGGATGTTAACAGAGCTGATTCCTGTTAATATCACCAGTTTGATACACAGGAGTAGTCCAGCAGTATGAACTGAATCTATGTGATGACAGCACAGTGTAATGTGTCACTGATGACACAGGGAAGTTAGCAGAGCTGATTCCTGTTAATATCACCAGTTTGATACACAGGAGTAGTCCAGCAGTATGAACTGAATCTATGTGATGACAGCACAGTGTAATGTGTCACTAATGACACAGGGATGTTAACAGAGCTGATTCCTGTTAATATCACCAGTTTGATACACAGGAGTAGTCCAGCAGTATGAACTGAATCTATGTGATGACAGCACAGTGTAATGTGTCACTGATGACACAGGGATGTTAACAGAGCTGATTCCTGTTAATATCACCAGTTTGATACACAGGAGTAGTCCAGAAGTATGAACTGAATCTATGTGATGACAGCACAGTGTAATGTGTCACTGATGACACAGGGATGTTAACAGAGCTGATTCCTGTTAATATCACCAGTTTGATACACAGGAGTAGTCCAGCAGTATGAACTGAATCTATGTGATGACAGCACAGTTTAATGTGTCACTGATGACACAGGGATGTTAACAGAGCTGATTCCTGTTAATATCACCAGTCTGACACACAGGAGCAGTCCAGCAGTATGAACTGAATCTGTGTGATGACAGCACATTGTAATGTGTCACTAATGACACAGAGATGTTAATAGAGCTGAAGCCTGTTAATATCACATCTGACACACAAGAAGTCTGACAGTTTGAGCTGAATCTAAGTGATGACATCACAGTGTAACAGATTACTGATGACACAGAAATGGTAACAGAGCTGAAGCCTGTTAATTTCACATGTCTGACACATAGAAGTAGTCTTACATTATAAACAGAACCTAAGTGATGGCATCACAGTATAATACATCACTGATGACACAGATATGTTAATGGACCTGATGTCTGTTAATATTATGTCTGACACATTAACAGTCTAACAGTCTAAAATGAACCTAAGTGATGTATGTGCAGTGTAATGCATTACTCTTGACAGAAATATGTTATAGTACCTTTCTGACACACAGGAGCGGTTTCTCAATTTGAACTAAATCTAACTGATGACAGCACTATGTAATGCACCACTGATGACAAAGAGATATTAATGGAGCTGATACTTCTTAATATCATAAGTCTGACACACAGATGTCTAACAGTGTGAATTTAAAATAAGGGATGACATCACGGTGTAATTTATCACTGATGACACATTGATGTTAACGGAGCTGATGCCTGTTAATATCACACAAAATGACACACAGGAGTAGTCTAAGTGGTGACATCATGGTGTAACACATCACTGATGACACATTGATGTTAATGGAGCTGATGCCTGTTAATATCAAATAACTGACACATAGGAACAGTCTGACAGTCTAAACTGAACCCAAGTGATGATATCAAACTGAGATTTATCACTGATCACACAGAGATGTTAATGGAGCTGATGCCTGTTAATATCACATGTCTGACATACAGGAGCAGTCTAACAGTGTGATCTGAATCTAAGTGATGACATCAAACTGAAATTTATCTCTGATATCACAGAGATGTTAACAGAGCTGATGCTTGCTAATACCACACGTCTGACACACAGGAGTAGTCTAACAATGTGATCTGAATCTAAGTGCTGACAGCACAGTGTAACACATCACTGATGACACAGACATGTTAACGGAGCTGATGTCCATTAATATCACATGTCTGACACACAGGAACAGTCTTACCATGTGATTTGAATTTAATTCATGGCAGCACAGTGTAATACATCACACATGACACAGAGATGTTAACGGAGCTGATGCCTGCTAATATCACATGTCTGACACACAGCAGCTGTCTAACAGTGTGAGCTGGACCTAAGTGATGATGATAATACAGTGTAGGCCATTACTGATGACACAGTGATGTTATCAGGGCTGATATCTGTTAATATCACATGATAGACACACAGCAACAATCTAACAGTGTGAGCTGGACCTAAGTGATGATGATAATACAGTGTAGTCCATTACTGATGTACTGATGACACAGAGATGTTATCAGGGCTGATGTCTGTTAATATCACATAACTGACACACAGCAGCAGTCTAACAGCGTGAGCTGGACCTAAGTGATGATGATAATACAGTGTAGTCCATTACTGATGACACAGAGATGTTATCAGGGCTGATGCCTGTTAATATCACATGGCTGACACACAGGAATAGTCTCACAGTGTCAACTGAACTTACATGATGGCAGCACAGTGTAAAGCATCACTGATGACACACTGATGTTACTGGAGCTGATGCCTGTTACTATTACAAATTTGACACACAGGAGAAGTCTGAGAGATTGAGATGAATCTAAGAGATGACATCACAGTGTAATGTATCACCGATGATGCAGAGATGTTAATGAAGCTGATGACTGTTAATATTCCATGACTGACACACAGGACCAGTGTGACAGCGTGAACTGAACCTAAGTGATGACAGCTCAGTATAATGCATCACTGATGACATGGAGATGTTAACGGAACAGGTGCTTGTTACCCTCACATGTTTGACACACAGGAGCAGTATAACCATGTGAACTGCACTTAAGTGATGACTGCACAGTGTAATGTACTGCTGATAACACGGAAATGTTAGTAGAACTGATGCCTGTTAACATCACATGTCTGATACACAGGGGGAAGTCTGACAGTGTGAACTGAACCTAAGTGATGACAGCACATTGTAATTTATCACTAAGGACACAGTGCACTCTGAGTAGTATAAACATACATGAATACTACATCACATATCTGTCCACTAAAGCACTCTTACAATGGAAATACATAAGTCAAACTGCGCATCTCATGTCCGAACAGGAGCACTCTGGGAGAAGAAGTAACATACATGGACATTTTGTATCACATGTCTGACACACAGGAGGACTCTGTGAGATGTAACACACATGGAAACTGTGTATCACATATAAACATAAGAGGGTAGTTTATGAAGAAAATAGGTTAGAGGGTATATGAGAGAGAATGAGGAAAGGAGGTAGGTGAAGAGCAGTTGTTTTCAGGGACACCCTAATCCACAGGATCTCAAATGTGTCCACTGCCTGATGCTGATGCAGTGGAAGGAGGCTAGATGCCTGCAGTGGCTCAATGGTTAGAGATGACCAGAGCAGCAAGTCTTGCACCCACATGGGCTGAAACTGTCTCTCTACTATCTGCTCCACCAGATTTTTAACCAAGCCCTGAAGCTCACTGCCTGTGTGGCTTGCAAGGATGCAGCACACCAGGGTACCTCCAGAACTGGTTCCACCACCCTGACCCTGTAAGCATGTCTCTGGATAGGCAGAGGGAAAACCTTCACTGACCTGGAAGGAATGCAGTTGGGCTGCTACTGGGACTTCTAGATCTATGGAAAAAGAGACATAAATAAGAGAGAAATGAAAAAAAAAGAACAGTAATACACAATTAAAATAAGAAAGAGAGAAGTAGGAGAGATAGAGAGAGAGATACAATAAATGGGACACTAAACTGACTCATAATATGTTCATGCATCGTCACATACTTGATTAACAGTGTGTGGACTAAAAAGGGATGCATGTGTAAGAAATTCAGACATGCTTTCATGTCCATTGTTGCAGGGATGATGAGAATGTTTAATTTTGTTAAATCACATTTCATGAGGGTTATTCACATTTGTTGTTGTAAGTTAAAGTGTGATGCAGCAGAAGGAATCAAGACAGAGAGAAAAGACAATGGCAATCCTGACAGGAACCATATTTTAATGGGGGCCCTAAAGACATAAGGATATTGTCTTTTTGGAAAAGGGGGCTCAAACAAGGTGAGAGAGGAAAGGTGTGAAACCAGGTGGTTATGGACATAAATGCTGCTAGGGGAGGGGGATGAACAGCACATTGACACAGTGCAAAAAAGGGCCAACAATATGGGATGATGTGCCAGAACAAAAGAAAGATAGAATGCAATTGATTATAGCAATACTGGTAGAGAGCTCCTACACTTATCCCTTCAACACCCAATGAGAATACCTGCTGTCCATATGAGGAGATGACTATGGCACTAAGGAGAGAGGCATGGGCATAATCAGAGCTTATGTGAACACTGGCCACTACCCACCTCAGTATCATTCACAGATATGTGGTCAGGAAGGTCAGTGCATCCACCATGGCATATTCACAGTAACAGGATAACTGCAGAGAGATGGAACTGCTTACATGTAATGGTTCTATTATGTTTGTTCAAAAGTAAAAATGTTGAAGGTACAAAATATCTAAATGCAAAATGTTAAAATGTATTTACTGCAGGGGGCAAGCCACCCTGCAACACCCATGTGGGTGCTGTGCCCCCAACACCCACTACCAGTTCTATATACCAACTTTGGGATCACACAGCAGTGGGGAAAGGGCAAATACCAATTTCAAGATTTTTTACTTTTGGCATGGAATCTATGTGCATGGAATCTATGTAACACGTGACATTTACTAATGACAGGTGATGCATGTGAAATTGTAGTGAGTGCGCAGGGTAAACGTCCTTCCCAACTCATTACAAAGCATTCAGTAGTTTGCTCCATTGTCTCAGTACTAATGTAATAAAATTTATTCTTCACAGGGTCTGCTGCAGAAAGTAGCACAGGGTCAACTGCTGGAAGTGGATCAGCTACAGGAAGTATCACAGGGTCATCTGCAGGACATAGCACACGGTCAGCTGCAGGACATAGCACAGGGTCAGCTGCAGGACATAGCACAGGTCAGCTGCAGGACATAGCACAGGTCAGCTGCAGGGAGTAGCACAGGGTCAGCTGCAGAGAACAGCACAGGGTCAGCTGCAGGGAACAGCACAGGGTCAGCTGCAGGGAGCAGCACAGGGTCAGCTGCAGGGAGCAGCACAGGGTCAGCTGCAGAAAGTAGCACAGGATTAGTTGCAGGACGCAGCACAGGGTCAGCTGCAGGGAGCAGCACAGGGTCAGCTGTAGGAAGTAACACAGGATCAGCTGCAGGGAACAGCACAGGGTCAGCTGCAGGGAACAGCACAGGGTCAGCTGCAGGGAGTAGCACAGGGTCAGCTGTAGGAAGTAACACAGGATCAGCTGCAGAAAGTAGCACAGGATTAGTTGCAGGACGCAGCACAGGGTCAGCTGCAGGGAACAGCACAGGGTCAGCTGCAGGGAACAGCACAGGGTCAGCTGCAGGAAGTAGCACAGGGTCAGCTGCAGGGAACAGCACAGGGTCAGCTGTAGGAAGTAACACAGGATCAGCTGCAGGGAGCAGCACAGGGTCAGCTGCAGGGAACAGCACAGGGTCAGCTGTAGGAAGTAACACAGGATCAGCTGCAGGGAGCAGCACAGGGTCAGCTGCAGGGAACAACACAGTGTCAGCTGCAGGGAGCAGCACAGGGTCAGCTGCAGGGACCAGCACAGGGTCAGCTGCAGGAAGTAGCACAGGGTCAGCTGCAGGGAGCAGCACAGGGTCAGCTGTAGGAAGTAACACAGGATCAGCTGCAGAAAGTAGCACAGGGTCGGCTGCAGGGAGCAGCACAGGGTCAGCTGTAGGAAGTAACACAGTATCAGCTGCAGAAAGTAGCACAGGATTAGTTGCAGGACGCCACACAGGGTCAGCTGCAGGGAGTAGCACAGGGTCAGCTGCAGAGAGCAACACAGGGTCAGCCGCAGAGAGCAACACAGGGTCAGCTGCAGGAAGTAGCACAGAGTCAGCTACAGGGAGCAGCACAGGGTCAGCTGCAGGAAGCAACACATGGTCAGCTGCAAGGACCAGCACAGGGTAGGCTGCAGGATGTAGCACAGGGTCAGCTGCAGGAAGTAACACAGAATCAGCTTCAGAAAGTAGCACAGGATTAGTTGCAGGACATAGCACAAGGTCAGCTGCAGGGAGCAGCACAGGGTCAGCTGTAGGAAGTAACACAGGATCAGCTGCAGGGAGCAGCACAGGGTCAGCTGCAGGGAACAGCACAGGGCCAGCTGTAGGAAGTAACACAGGATCAGCTGCAGAGAGCAGCACAGGGTCAGCTGCAGGGAACAGCACAAGGTCAGCTGCAGGAAGTAGCACAGGGTCAGCTGTAGGGAGCAGCACAGGGTCAGCTGTAGGAAGTAACAGGATCAGCTGCAGAAAGTAGCACAGGATTAGTTGCAGGACGCAGCACAGGGTCATCTGCAGAAAGCAACACAGGGTCAGCTGCAGAGAGCAACACAGGGTCAGCTGCAGGAAGTAGCACAAATTCAGCTACAGGGAGCGGCACAGGGTCAGCTGCAGGAAGCAACACATGGTCAGCTGCAAGGACCAGCACAGGGTCAGCTGCAGGATGTAGCACAGGGTCAGCTGCAGGAAGCAACACAGAATCAGCTTCAGAAGGTAGCACAGGATTAGTTGCAGAACACAGCAGAGGGTCAGCTGCAGGAAGTAGCACAGGGTCAGCTACCTCACTCTGATGGACCTCCTACATATCCACAAAACAAACAGCACTAGAATTATCCATTCTAAAGACTTAAACCTTGTCTGTGATATAAATAGGACCTGCTGAAGAGACAGGTATGTATCCCAGAGGCTATCCCCATGCCTGGAAGAGGCTCCCTATCCATGTGAAGCAGAGTTCCTCTCTAACCTAATTCAAGTGTTGTTTGGACAATTGAATGTGAAACAGGAAATTCATCCCTGGATTGGCACCTATGTCTCTAATGGACACAGGCAGCCTGTAAATGGTTCATCTCCCAGGCCCCTGCTTGTAAGTGTTTCATCTCTGAAGCTCCCACTTACAATTATCAAGGGTACTAGAAACTGTCAGAGATTTGAGCTGTATGGATAGGTTTAAAAAAGCCCTTGTGGTTGTTAACCTAGTAAGCACATATAAACCTATGAACCTATGAACAAACATCACCCAGGAGTACTGGGTTCAATTGTCTTGATTTCCACTTGCAAAACATGTGACTTGAGAGCAATCAGTTAACCAGATGTTATTCCCAGGCTGTTCATGAAAAGAGAGTGTTTGGATAGCAAAAACCTAAAAGATGAAAAAATATTTGTTCTGATATGCAGAGTGTAGCAATATAGTGCAACCTCCATGATATTCTTGACATATTACATGCATGGTAGCAGAGTGTAGCAAATCTAGTTAATCAATATACATGGTACACAGTGCAACTAGCCATATTGTTTTCTACATTATTTAAGTAACACATGCATACCTAAAAAGGTGCTATGAGATATAATAATAGTCCTGTTGGGAAAACTTAATCAGATAAAATGATGAAAGTGCTGAATGACACCAATACTTAGCTGTGGCAGTTTACAATTTCTAAGACGGAGGAAATGCACATGACTGAATGAAATGTAGAAACCCTGCAAGCAACTTGATACATTTGCTAGATAAACGAGAAGGCGCTTTCAGTACATTTAAAATGGTTCAACATTCACTGTATGCTCCAAAAAGGTCAAGCAGAAATGGCTAGGATATAGTTGTGTGTGTTTTTTTTCGTTTCCTTTGTCTCCATTGTTAAGATTTTCTTCAGGAGTAAATATTACTAGTGTACAGTGAGAACATAAAAGTAAAACATACTCTTAATGCACAGCTTCTACAATTTAAATGTTATTGATATCTTCTGCGTGGAGACATGCGTGAATGGGCGTACCTTCGTTGAAGGTTGTGCGTCAGGGCTGGCAACTCGGCACGTAAACATCAACTGCCAATCATTAGCGGACCGGAGTTCCACTGTGGCGACCCCTAACCGGGAAAAGCCGAAAGACACAACAACCTAGTGAATGTATCCCCAAATGTAGCAGTGCTTATATTGTAAGCACCCATCACAGGTGTGCAGCAGTGCTTTACATTGTAAGCATCGATCACAGGTGTGCAGTAGTGCTTACATTGTAAGCACTGATCACAGGTGTACACAGTTTTATAGGACATAGCAATGGTCTCTGCTGGTTCTGTTGTTGCTGTAACCATATGACTCAGTGATGCCAGTGTCATCCAGATTTGACATATAAAATTACTTGAAAGTTCACGAAATGAATATGTTACACCTTAGAAAGTTTACATTGCAAATAAAGGGTTGCAGTTTATTGAAAGTGGCCACATCTGTAGCCAGAAGGAGAGAGGCATGGAAGGAAGGATGGGGATCTAGGAGATAACTGCACCCCTATAACCTATTTGCCACCATATAGTGGTCTCCTGCCACCAGACACTAATAGCACCATGTCCACCTCTGGAACATAGTCTCGCATCCTGTTTCCACATGTGCTGACCATCTTGCCTAGCTGGGTAAAGTAGCTTCATTATTACTGGACTCCAGAATCATATTCATTAAATCTTAAATATCAGAATTCACTGCTTTTAAAGATGCCTTTTATAACTGCAATTCATGAAGTATAGCCCATCTACATTGAATGCTTTCTTAGAGAACAATGTGCATGTTAATATACATTGACCAAATAAGTGATTGTTTCCTGCTGAAGTGTGAAAGAATTCCTCTTCTAAAAGATGTATTACTGTTTTGTGGTTTTTAACTCTATACTGTGACGACTTGATAAAACGGCATGTTTGGAATTTTGTAGTGGTTGCTAAAGATGTCCCTTGCATTTTTGAAGTGTTTTGTATTATGTCTTAAGAGATGGTTTTTGTTCATTGCCAAAAGGATGATACCATGTTTACAGAATTATCTAACCTGTTTTGGAACAGGAATTTGAGTAAAAGTAATATGCTTGTTGCTGGGAGCCCTACATTAATCCAAATATTCCAAACACTGTCATTAGTGGTATCATCACTTTTTTGTTTGCTTTTGTTCTCCTAACTAATTTTAGAACATGCAGCATAACTATATCCTAAAACTAGACATACAAATGTTAAGACTGCAGGCCTGGGGCAGTGCTCAGAAAGCCCTATTATTCGGCGCAGGCAGCACCATCAGTAGCCAAAGCAAGGTATTTCTCACCCATGAGGAGCAAGTCAACACAAAATATCTTGAATGAAAATATGGTAAGATGTCACGGCAGCATAGGTTCATAGGTTCATATGTTCACAGGTAAGTATTAGGCAATCAATCTGCAAACCATTAAAAGCCTAGCAAAAAAAAAAAAAACATTTTCAGAAATTCCCTCCAGCCTGAATGAGGGAAAAACAAGATAGACTATGGGAGAATTTGAGGCTGTCCATACAATTATCTGGATACACATTGAAGATGGCAAGGTTGCTACTCTGCTTGACATGTAGTGGACGTTTGTACCAAAGGTGGGGGGTATGTTGAGATATGAATCTATCATGCTAACATGTCATATTTATCTGCTGACAAAGGTTTAGTTGCCTTAACTGGGTATTTGAAGTACCATTTGTTTTCTGAAGGTGGCCAGGTATGGATGAATCTTTCATGGCTCAAAAGCTTAGCTACTGATCTCAATGCAGGAGTTCATAAGATATTTAGTACATAGAGTAGGCTGCCAGTCTGCCCTAATGACTAAGATTTTTGAGACCACTAATCTTTTTAGTTATGAATCTCTGAGGTCTCTAAAGTTGAGTGATATGTTTAGAGAAATACATGCCCAAACAATATCCCTCTTTAACCCCTATTCTGTCTCCTTTTCTAATTCTATCTAATCTACTCCCAATTATTCCTCTTATATCTCATCCACCCCCCATTATTCCACCTCACATACAATTTTCTACATGTCTTTTTCCTCCCATGTCTTCTAACTTCCCAGTCCTCTCTCTCTCTCTCATTATCGGCCTCACCCTATCTACACTTCTGCTGTGTTGTATATTCCACAAACCCTCGGCACTAGACACAGAGCTTCTCAGATGTTGTGGGAATGATTTTCAGTCAAATAGACCAGCAGAATAAAAGTGTACCTCATTATGAGGAATGTTCCTCATTTTGGGTCTTAAAAAGTCCATGTTCCTCAAAGTTCCATATTGAAAGGGTCTGTCACATAGTCAGTGTTAAGATTCTTTTAACTGTTATCCAAGATTAGAAGTACTGAATCATATTAATTCACCAAAATAACTTTTTATAGGTATATAATAGAATATTTTAACCATCCTGTGACCTTCCTATTTGAAGTTGATGGTAAGGTGGTGTCCCAAATTTTGCCCATTTGTTCCACATTATGAGATGCAGTATTCTTCATTTAGGAGATAGAAGGTTGGGAGCTATTGTTGTGGCACTATTTTCCAGTCAACTCTGGTAGCAGAATTTAAGGTAGGGTGCTTGTGTTACAACTCTGTACAACAGAGTAGCAATGTCCACAAATTCAAAAATAATTAAATAAAACACAAGAGCACATATGCCAATTAAAATGTGTATCGTTGTATAACCAGGGGAGTAGCACAAGCCAAAAACAACAGCAGCAGTAGCTCCTACTTTCATCTGGGTGGAACAAGCTAGACAAGTTTCAGATACAAAATTACCACAATACAAAACAGAGCTTGAACTAACCTGCAAAATATTTTGGAAAAGTTTACATGAAGGACTAAAGGCAGCCAGGCATATTATGCATGTGTGTGTGTGTGTGTGTGTGTGTGTGTGTGTGTGTGTGTGTGTGTGTGTGTGTGTGGGTTTATGTGTGCATTTTTGAAAGTATATGTGTGTGTGTGTGTTTGTGTGTGTGTATGTTCATATGTGTGTGTGTGTGTGTGTGTGTGTGTGTGTGTGTGTGTGTGTGTGTGTGTGTGTGTGTGTCTGTGTTTGTGTGTGTGCATGTATGAGTGGGTCTGTGTATGTTCATATATATATATGTGTGTGTGTGTGTGTGTGTGTGTGTGTGTGTGTATGTTCGTATGTGTGTGTGTGTGTCTGTGTTTGTGTGTGTGCATGTACGAGTGGGTGTGTGTATGTTCATATATATATATATGTGTGTGTGTGCGCGCGCACGCTCATGCACATGTGTGTGTGTATGTTCATATAACTGTTTGCATGTGTGTGTGTGTGTGTGTGTGTGTGTGTGTGTGTGTGTGTGTGTGTGTGTGTGTGTGTGTGTGTGTGTGTGTGTGTGTGTATGTTCATATAGATATGTGTGTGTTTGTGTGTGCGCATGTGTGCGTGTGTCTGCGTCTGTGTCTGACAGAGAGAAAGAGAGTCAGATGAACAGTGAGGAAATTAATGTAGACTGATGATACTGTAGGTGATTAGAAAAAGTTTAATGTGATTTATTAATTTCACAAGGATGGGGTAAATTTAAATTCAAGTTAAATCTCAAGTTTATTAGGGTGTTTAACCTAAGCACTATTGCAATAAAAACAACATAAGGAAAATACCATGATATAAAAGTTAAGACAATGATTAGAGAAAGTCTGAAATTTTTACATCCTTATAAAAAGCTGGGTCTTAATGAATCTCTTAACACCAGTTAGCCTGTGGGTCTTTGTGACTCACTGGAAGAGAAGGTTTGAAAAGTGTGTTAATTAATATTAAAAGAAACAAATAAACAAACAAGGCAGGGTTTCAAGTGAGTTCTAGCAACTTCTGACAGCCCCAAGATTAGTAATGCAAATACTGAACAGGCTTGTAAGGGAGTAGAAGATGCCATAAATAAGAGGACACATATTGAGCAGTGTTAAATAAACCAGTGTAGGTTGTCTGAAGGTAATATGTGAATAAATAGGCAGCCAAAGGAGGATGAGCAGAACCAGAGGAATATAGTGGTAAGTGCAATTCTGCATCAGCTGAAACTGAGCAAGTTCTGGGACTGAGAGCCCAAAGTACAAGGACATAGAACCGTCCATATGAAAAGTG
Source organism: Protopterus annectens (assembly GCF_019279795.1). Lineage (NCBI taxonomy): Eukaryota > Metazoa > Chordata > Ceratodontiformes > Protopteridae > Protopterus > Protopterus annectens. Next base: position 1,193,519,934 of record NC_056737.1, read on the forward strand.
AAAAGGCATGGAGAACCACTGGAAGGACTTTCATTTGAGCACCCTCCTTCTGTGAAACAGAGAAAACAGCGGTATATAATGTTCAAGAAAGACAAAATGGACAATTTTACTCAAATAATCAGTACAGACGTCTTTCTACTCTGATATTCTGGTACTGCATTATGATATAAGAAGATATAGTTAAGAGATGACATGACATAATTGTTTTTACATAAGGGGAGGGGCCATTTCTGATAGTTCTGATGCTGAATATGAATTCCTTTCCCAAGATGTGTGTACTACTCCCTCTAAGTAAGAGGAAGCATTCTGTAACACAAATATAATTAAATATGGCTACTGCTCACAATGAGCTGGAAGTAAAGTTTTGTTCCAGATGTGCAACTAAACATGGCCTCTGATCATACCAAGGAAGAGGAAGAACACTGTCGCAGACAAATAACTGCAGTTTACTATTAACTAGGGAAGGAGGAAGACAGACAAATAACTAAACACAGTGGCTACTCATTCTGAGGGAAAGTAGCTAGGCTGCTGTCCAACATACATAATTAAATAAGGCAACTAGTCATTCTAAAGGTAAGAAAGAGGTCTGCCCATAACATATAACTAAATGGGTGAATATTCACTAGGGAAAGATACTGAAGACAAGTACATGCTCCTCCCTCGTGGAAGCTACTCACGCTGAGGAAAAGAAAGGATACAGTGCCAGACATATAATTAGATGGAAAAATTATTCACTCTGAAGAGGCAAATAGTACTGTAACAGAAATATGACATAAACATCCTATTATTTACTCTGAGCAGGGTGAATAGTAGTGTAACAGAAATATAAGTTAATATTCCTACTTCTTAATCTGAGGAGGGCAAATTGTACTTTAACAGAAATATAAATTTCCTATTACTTACTCTGAGGAGAGTAAATAGTACAGTCAAAGAAATATAACACAGATATCCTATTAATTACTCTAAATAGGGCGAATATTACTGTAATAGAAATATAACATAAAAATCCTATTATTTACTCTGAGGGCGAATAGTACTGTAACAGAAATATAACATAATCATCCTGTTACTTACTCAGACGAGGGTGAATAGAATTGTAACAGAAATATAACATAAACATCCTATTGCTTACTCTGAGGAGGTGAATATTACTGTAACAAAAATATAACATAAACATCCTGTTACTTACTCTGAGAAGGGTGAATAGAACTGTAACATAAATATAACATACACATCCTATTACTTACCTGTAACAGAAATATAACATAAACATCCTGTAACTTACTCTGAAGAGGGCGAATAGTACTGTAACAGAAATATAACATAAACATCCTATTATTTACTCTGAGGAAGGTGAATAGTACTGTAACAGAAATATAACATAAACATCATGTTACTTACTCTGAGGAGGGCGAATAGTACTGTAACAGAAATATAACATAAACATCCTGTTACTTTGAGGAGGGCGAATAGTAGTGTAGCAGAACTATAACATAAACATCCTGTTACTTACTCTGAGGAAGGCGAATAGTACTGTAAAAAAACTATAACATAAGCAACCTGTTATTTACTCTGAGGAGGGCAAATAGTACTGTAGTAAAAATATAACATAAACATCATGTTACTTACTCTGAGGTGGGTGAATAGTACTGTAATAGAACTATAACATAAACATCATATTATTTACTCTGGAGAGGGTGAAAAGTACTGTAAAAGAAATATAACATAAGCATCATGTTTCTTACCCCGAGGAAAGTGAATAGAACTATAACAGAAATATAATATAAACATCCTACTATTTACTCTAATGAGGGTGAATAGTACTGTAACAGAAATATAACATAAACATCCTGTCACATACTCTGAGGTTGGTGAATAGTGCTGCAACAGAAATATAACATAAACATCCAATTACTCACACTGAGATGAGCTAATAGTAGTTTAACAGAAATATAACATAAACATCCTATTATTCTGTGGTAGGCAAACAGTACTGTAAAAGAAATATAACATACACATCCTGTTACTTACTCTGAGGAGGGCGAACAGAACTGTAACAGAAATATAACATAAACATCCTATTACTTACTCTGAGGAAGGAGAATAGTACTGTAACAGAAATATAACATAAACATCCTATTACTTACTCTGAGGAGGGCGAATAGTACTGTTAACAGTAATATAACATAAACATTCTGCCACTTCCACTGATAAGGGTGAAAAGTACTGTAACAGAAATATAAACATCCTGTTACTTACTGTGAGGAGGGCAAATAGTACTGTAATAAAACTATAACATAAAAATCCTATTACTTTGAGGAAGGCGAATAGTACTGTAACAGAAATATAACATAAACATCCTATTACTTACTATGAGGAAGGTGAATAGTACTGTAACTGAAATATAACATAAAAATCCTATTACTTACTCTGAGGAGGGCAAACAGTATTGTAACAGAATTATAACATAAACGTCCTATTACTTACTCCGAGGAGGGCAGAAAGTACTGAAACAGAACTATAACATAAACATCCTATTACTTACTCTGAGAAGGGTGAATAGTAGTGTAACAGAAATATAACATAAACATCCTGTTACTTCCTCTGTGGAGGGCGAATAGTACTATAACAGAAATATAACATAAACATCCTGTTACTTACTCTAAGAGGGCGAATGGCACTGTAACAGAAATACAACATAAACATCCTATTATTTAAGCTGAGGAGGGCGAATAGTACTGTAACAGAAATATAGCATAAACAACCTGTTATTTACTCTGAGGAAGGTGAATAGAACTTTAACAGAAATATAAATATCATATTACTTACACTGAGGAGGGCGAATAGTACTATCACAGAAATATAACATAAATATCCTATTAATTACTCTGAGGAGGGTGAAGAGTACTGTAACAGAAATATAACATAAACATCCTGTTACTTACTCTAAGGAGGGGGATGGTACTGTAACAGAAATATAACATAGACATCCTATTATTTAATCTGAGGAGGGCGAATAGTGCCGTAAAAGAAATATAACATAAACATCCTGTTACTTACTCTGAAGAGGGCGAAAAGTACTGTAACAGAAATATAAGTTAATATTCTTACTTCTTCCTCTGACGAGGGCAAATAGTACTTTAACAGAAATATAAATTTCCTATTACTTTGAGGAGGGCAAATAGTATTGTCAAAGAAATATAACATAAATATCCTATTAATTACTCTGAGGGGGCGAATACTACTGTAAAAGATATATAACATAAACATCCTATTATTTATTATGAGGAGGGCGAATAGTATTGTAACAGAAATATAACATAAACAGCCTGTTACTTACAGGAGGGTGAATAGTACTGTAACAGAAATATAACATAAACATCCTATTACTTACTCTGAGGAGGGCAAATAGTAATGTAACAGAACTATAACATAAACATCCTAATACTTACTCTGAGAAGGGTGAATAGCATTGTAACAGGACTATAACATAAACATCCTATTACTTATTCTGAGGAGGGTGAATATTACTGTAACATAAATATAACATAAAAATCCTATTATTCACTGAGAGGAGGGTGAAAATTACTGTAACAGAACTATAACATAAACATCCTGTTACTTACTCCGAGAAGGGCGAATAGTACTGTAACAGAAATATAACATAAACATCCTGTTACTTACTCTAAGGAGGGCGAATAGTACTGTAACAGAAATATAACATAAACATGCTGTTACTTACTCTGATGAGGGCAAAGAATACTGTAACAGAAATATAATATAAACATCCTCTTACTTACTCTGAGGAGGGCGAATAGTGTTGTAACAGAAATATAACATAAACATAGGGCAGGATTCACGAAGCTGCCGTGTAAGAGTTAGCAAGTCTTACACGGAGGCTGCAGTTAAACGGGGTGATGTCAGCATGCCATGCATATTCATGAAGGCATGCTGAATCACACCCTAGGCTAACACGGTCTTTGTAGTAAAGTAGGGGGCGTGTCTGCATGGCGAGACCTGCAAAGGGATACACCCCCAGAAGAATCACAGTCTCAAAAGGAAACTCCCACGAGCGAGTCCGCGGAAATGTCAAGAAACACAACAGCACACATGCCCCTACAGACTATTAACCCAACTGAAATGTAAAACGTAAAAATGAACAGTTTAATTTTTTTTTTATTTCAAAAATGTTTGCCCGTAATTGCGCTCATTTGCGCGGGTGTGCCCTTCGCTCAGCCACAGTTAGCAGTCATTGAAAAACCATATAAGCTCTAAATATGCAAAATAAGCCAAGTAGCAATAGCGTAGCGGTAGAGACGTCGGCCAAAGAGGAGGCAGGCATGGTTCGAGCCCCAACAACATAATTTTTTTATTTTTAGTGAAATAAGCACGAAACAATCCCCTGACATATATGTATATATATACAATTATAATTTAAGTAAAATGCAATGAAATGGGCCATGTATTTATGAAGAAATCTGACACAATAAAAAATAAAATATTTTATAAGTGCCCATAGCTGAGCAGCGCTCTAACAAGCTGAGTATGTTTTCCCGCAAGTGACCAGTGGTTTAACAGGTGTAATAGGAGTGCCCGGAGTTGAGCAGTGCTTTAACACACTGAAAGTGTGTGCCCGTAGTTGTGCAACATTTCACACAGCGTAATATGCATGCTCATAGCCAAATAACGCGTTAACCAGCGTAACCCGTTTGTGCGGAGCTGCGAGGTGCGCCAACCGGCTTACCGGCGGGCAATGTTGAGCAACCTGTATGAAAGCCGCCTTTAAACAGACACACCTCCTAGCCTGTCTAGACAGTAGTAAAATAAAAAAAAAAAAAGCAATGCCCAGGCTCGAACCCAGTGTACTGTGCATCATAGTCAAAGTACTGAACCACTAAGCCATGACAGCTGTACTGAAAAATGCAGTATTAGCATATATATAGGAATGAATGGAAATAGAAGCATGACAAAGCAGGTTTTGTGAAGCTGATACAATTCCAAAATGGCCAATCACAGAGAAGTGCAGGAAAAATGGCATATATAAGCCCCATAGGCGGGAATACACAGCATAACTGATTGTGGAACCTATTTGCAGTCAGGATGGCAGGTGTAGGAGAGGGTAGTCACTTTCGAGCACAGAGGTGGGGTGTTGAGGAGTCCAAATACATGGTTTGGCTCCTAGTCCATGATCATGAGGCTCAACTCATGCAGGGCCAGGTTCTGTGGGGTGCATATAAGGCAGAGGCGTGGAACCGGTTGACACATGATCTCACTAGTGCCACAGGCCTACCAAGGACTGGTGAACAGGTCCGTCACCACCATGTGGACCTGAAGAGACGGAAGCAGGACCAACTGAACCATTGGATCCAGGAGGCCCAGCAAATGCCCAACGCCCCACTACTGAGTAAGTATCCATGTAATTATGTATGTAAGGAATTATCCTAGCTGATATTATGGAGATGTATGTTCCAATATTACTTCATTTATATTACAGCTGCAGGTGTATGTTCTATGAATCGATGAGCCTATGGTGATAGGCTGGAGCGGTTGCGCCACCAGGCAGGTTAGTAATTATATTTCTGTAATTGTTATACAATATAAGTGAGACAGCTTGTAAAAGAGTTCACTGTAGTTACATATTAATAAAGTTCAAATAACACTAGAAGAAAGATTCTGCTAGTACTGTATGATTAGATAAGTGATGCAGCCTGTAATCCAGAAATAAAAAGTAAACAAGTCTGAAATAGTGATTACTCACCTGAAGTGTAATATCAGATAACCTGCAGCAGCCTGAAAATCAGTGGTAAACAAGCTAAAGTTAATAGACATGTGTCAAATACATCCCCTTAGAAAATCTGCCATATGAAACAAGTGAGTCTGTTGAAAAGGATTGTTGTAATCAAGTATGACATGTTAATAACACCTAGAATAAAGTCCCATCTTGAATTGTAAAAATAAAACAAGTGAGAGTGTGAGAAAGAGGTTTGAATTGACCAAGAAAGCTGTTATAACTTCTGAATAAAGTATACTGCAGTCAGTACATAATGGAATGAATGAGACAGCCACAACCAAAAAGTGAAATGTTTGAAATAAAGTACTGAAGCTGGAATGTGTCTGTCCCACAATTTGTATATGTTGCTGTACCCTTGCAATATGGAGATAGTATGGTTGTCTGAAATAATGAACATCCACAGTTGTCTAGAGCCATATAAATGAAATGTAGCAGGATGCTGTACCTGAACACAGCCAGATATGAAATGTGTATGAATAAAAATGCAATGTATATTAATGTAGCAGTAACAGTCCCATCACCAACATTCCTAAGGTTACATATAGGAAACTGTACTAAGACCTGTAGGGTATATATATCTGCAGCTACTAGAGATGTACAGCATATGTATATGTAGTTGAAGTTGTTAATGAAATATTTCTTCACCCTACCCTATATTCACAAATAATGCCATTCCACAACAAACTGGGTATGTGTATTCACAATCAATTCCTATGGACATTTGTCCTGTTGGTTCAAACATATTTGCATGTACGTTGCTGCATGTGCCCCGTTCACATATCCAAACCTGATGGCCTGCTGCCATTAATCGACCCTTGTTCAAAATATGCATGTGTTATGCTTGCTGTTCAATGTTTGGAATTCATGGGTGTTTGGTTAATGGGAATACTGATGCATGCTGTTACAACTAATTTGGAATGGTATTGTTTGTTACTAACCCAAAATGTCATAAAATATTTCTAAACATAGGATAACAGGGAAGGCTGAACAGTTTAATTTTTTTTAATTTCAAAAATGTTTGCCCGTAATTGCGCTCATTTGCGCGGGTGTGCCCTTCGCTCAGCCACAGTTAGCAGTCATTGAAAAACCATATAAGCTCTAAATATGCAAAATAAGCCAAGTAGCAATAGCGTAGCAGTAGAGACGTCGGACAAAGAGGAGGCAGTCATGGTTCGAGCCCCAACAACATAATTTTTTTTATTTTTAGTGAAATAAGCACGAAACAATCCCCTGACATATATGTATATATATACAATTATAATTTAAGTAAAATGCAATGAAATGGGCCATGTATTTATGAAGAAATCTGACACAATAAAAAAATAAAATATTTTATAAGTGCCCATAGCTGAGCAGTGCTCTAACAAGCTGAGTATGTTTTCCCGCAAGTGACCAGTAGTTTAACAGGTGTAATAGGAGTGCCCGGAGTTGAGCAGTGCTTTAACACACTGAAAGTGTGTGCCCGTAGTTGTGCAACATTTCACACAGCGTAATATGCATGCTCATAGCCAAATAACGCGTTAACCAGTGTAACCCGTTTGTGCGGAGCTGCGAGGTGCGCCAACCGGCTTACCGGCGGGCAATGTTGAGCAACCTGTATGAAAGCCGCCTTTAAACAGACACACCTCCTAGCCTGTCTAGACAGTAGTAAAATAAAAAAAAAAAAAGCAATGCCCAGGCTCGAACCCAGTATACTGTGCATCATAGTCAAAGTACTGAACCACTAAGCCATGACAGCTGTACTGAAAAATGCAGTATTAGCATATATATAGGAATGAATGGAAATAGAAGCATGACAAAGCAGGTTTTGTGAAGCTGATACAATTCCAAAATGGCCAATCACAGAGAAGTGCGGGAAAAATGGCATATATAAGCCCCATAGGCAGGAATACACATCATAACTGATTGTGGAACCTATTTGCAGTCAGGATGGCAGGTGTAGGAGAGGGTAGTCACTTTCGAGCACAGAGGTGGGGTGTTGAGGAGTCCAAATACATGGTTTGGCTCCTAGTCCATGATCATGAGGCTCAACTCATGCAGGGCCAGGTTCTGTGGGGTGCATATAAGGCAGAGGCGTGGAACCGGTTGACACATGATCTCACTAGTGCCACAGGCCTACCAAGGACTGGTGAACAGGTCCGTCACCACCATGTGGACCTGAAGAGACGGAAGCAGGACCAACTGAACCATTGGATCCAGGAGGCCCAGCAAATGCCCAACGCCCCACTACTGAGTAAGTATCCATGTAATTATGTATGTAAGGAATTATCCTAGCTGATATTATGGAGATGTATGTTCCAATATTACTTCATTTATATTACAGCTGCAGGTGTGCGTTCCTTGAATCGGCGAGCCTATGGTGATAGGCTGGAGTGGTTGCGCCACCAGGCAGGTTAGTAATTATATTTCTGTAATTGTTATACAATATAAGTGAGACAGCTTGTAAAAGAGTTCACTGTAGTTACATATTAATAAAGTTCAAATAACACTAGAAGAAAGATTCTGCTAGTACTGTATGATTAGATAAGTGATGCAGCCTGTAATCCAGAAATAAAAAGTAAACAAGTCTGAAATAGTGATTACCCACCTGAAGTGTAATATCAGATAACCTGCAGCAGCCTGAAAATCAGTGGTAAACAAGCTAAAGTTAATAGACATGTGTCAAATACATCCCCTTAGAAAATCTGCCATATGAAACAAGTGAGTCTGTTGAAAAGGATTGTTGTAATCAAGTATGACATGTTAATAACGCCTAGAATACAGTCCCATCTTGAATTGTAAAAATAAAACAAGTGAGAGTGTGAGAAAGAGGTATGAATTGACCAAGAAAGCTGTTATAACTTCTGAATAAAGTATACTGCAGTCAGTACATAATGGAATGAATGAGACAGCCACAACCAAAAAGTGAAATGTTTGAAATAAAGTACTGAAGCTGGAATGTGTCTGTCCCACAATTTGTATATGTTGCTGTACCCTTGCAATATGGAGATAGTATGGTTGTCTGAAATAATGAACATCCACAGTTGTCTAGAGCCATATAAATGAAATGTAGCAGGATGCTGTACCTGAACACAGCCAGATATGAAATGTGTATGAATAAAAATGCAATGTATATTAATGTAGCAGTAACAGTCCCATCACCAACATTCCTAAGGTTACATATAGGAAACTGTACTAAGACCTGTAGGGTATATATATCTGCAGCTACTAGAGATGTACAGCATATGTATATGTAGTTGAAGTTGTTAATGAAATATTACTTCACCCTACCCTATATTCACAAATAATGCCATTCCACAACAAACTGGGTATGTGTATTCACAATCAATTCCTATGGACATTTGTCCTGTTGGTTCAAACATATTTGCATGTACGTTGCTGCATGTGCCCCGTTCACATATCCAAACCTGATGGCCTGTTGCCATTAATCGACCCTGCATGCTGTTGGATTGTGTACTGTTGTTCAAAATATGCATGTGTTATGCTTGCTGTTCAATGTTTGGAATTCATGGGTGTTTGGTTAATGGGAATACTGATGCATGCTGTTACAACTAATTTGGAATGGTATTGTTTGTTACTAACCCAAAATGTCATAAAATATTTCTAAACATAGGACAACAGGGAAGGCGGGTTCCAGCGGACCCACCTCTCCCACCTCAGCTGGCGAGTGCACCTGGCACTAGTGCCCAGGCCAGAACCTCCTCCGGTGGCCCTGTGCCACCTTCGGGTGGAAGCGCTGCAGGGGATGGGGCTTGTCCCCCCTCTGCAAGCGTGGCCGGAGGAGACCGTCCACTCACCCTCCAAAGTGTCCGGTCTGTGGTGCATAGCGAGATCAGGCACTCTGTGCTTGAACCCCTACACCAGCTTGAGGTTCGGGTGGCACAACTCACGGGTGTCCCTGCTGCCCATCCTACACAGCCCCAGCACAGCCCCGTCCTGGGCTGTGACGGCAGAGTGGCAACTGCCCATGGGTGGGGATCTCAGTTCCACTGTTGCCATCTGTGGGCTCATGGGCTCGCGATATCCCAACATCCGTCCCCGTCAATTGTGTTTCCCCCCAACATGTGTCATACTCCACCCCTGTATGTGTCTTGTTTGTCTTGTCTATCAACCTCCCCTACCTACCTCCCCAAATATACCTACTTCCTGTACCTCACATTCCACTCTCACCTGAAAAAAAAAATTAAAAAAAAGGGCACTCAGTTCCCGCAAAAAAATTACGCCCCATACATAGCTGCCCATTTTGCAGACATGTCTGCTGGACATGTGAAGTGGTAATTACAATTGGCTGTACAACATACTTTGTTGTCCTCACCCCTCTCTCAGGGGAGGAAGATTTCAAATTTCACACCAAATTACAGAGATATGCACAGCTGTTGCTGATAAAGAAATGGGCAGCTATGGTCCTTTCCTACATCCTTCCTGCAAATCCCAAGCTTGTTTTCCTACTGTCCTACCCTCTTTGTGACCCCTTTTTCACCACTGTCCTAGCTCCCCATTTTCTTTTCTTTCAAAGAAATTAGCACGGGTGTGTGCGAGAGTAAGCACTTTTAAGCAGTAGTAAGCGGGTGTGCGCTTGTGTGCGCTTAGCTAGGCGTGTGTGCGCGAAGCTAAGCGACAGTGCACATGCGTGAGCTCCGCGCAAACCTAGCTAACCCGCTTACAACTGCTTAAAAGTGCCTTAGTCACTCTGAATGACAAGGCCTGTAGTCTGCTCAGCGGCAAAATAAAATTCCTCTGTCAATCTCAAACCCAGGACCTTGGAAACACTAGTCTGCATGACTTATCACTAAGCCATGACTGATATACAAGAACTTTGTGCTGAAATCAATATATCATGAAATAGTAGAACTGAATGTAAAGGGAATATAGGAAGGCTATTACACAAAGCTTGCCCCGTACCTTTACTGGCAATTCTTGTGGATTTGTATAACATTAGTGTGAGAAGAGAAACAGCCATGCTAGTCAATAGCTAGTAGGTAATAATGTGACAGTAGCACCTTGCAAACAACACACACTATCAGAGCAGGATAACCACTGCCATATTTGAACAGGTAAGAGGCCAGAGGTCACAAATGGGACTGAATTACAGGGATGTCCCTGATTTGAAAATAAATGTTAACTGTGCCCCACTGACTCCCTGTGAAATGTACTAATAGTAGGCAGAAAGGTGTTTTGTCCCACGTAATGGTAACTGTCAACTACTGAAAGTATGCACTACGTGCATGTCAGAAATGGTGTATTCACAAGCACACCCACATGTAGGTGTACAACCCACAAATATCAAAGGAGGTATCCAACTAATAACAGAAGGACAGTATAGCTGGTTGCAAGCACTGCATGTGCCTGCTATCCATAACTGTTAGGACAAAGTAGAAGGTGCCACTACTGCTCAGGAGCAAAATGCAATACCCTTGTAGGTGTCAAGCCCAACACCCTGGCCAGACCAGACTGCATGCAGTACCACCAAACCACAACAAACATATAAGGAACTGCTGCTGAAAGAAATATAGCAAGCAGTACAAGGAGTGAATGTGAATGGAAAATAGGAAAGCCATAGCAACACATTCCAGTAAAGACACCTAGCAGACCTCCAAGGAGTGAATGTAAAGGCTAAATAGTGAAGCCATAGCAACAAATTGCAAGAGCCACTGCAGTGAACCAGTTACTCCACAAGTCCCACAGGAAAGCACATACTCCCATTTAAACAGTATTAGTATTATTAGGTGTCAGTTAACATACACACTGAGAAGAATAAACTGGAGGAAGCAATAGTCAGGTGTCAGTACAACATGCATGTCAGTGCCTACAACACAGCCTGAGATATGAGAGACATACCAACCTTTACGCTCACACAACAGTGTCCACAGCATACCAGCATGGTCCCCACCTTGAAAATCTGAAAGGGCTATGCCTACCTCACCTAACATTTTATGGCACTGACCCAAAATCACAGTGAGAACTGCAATTACCATACAGCCGGCTGCATGCAATTAGCAAATGCTGCCTAACAATTGGTGCAGAGGCAATCACATGCCCATCTGCATATACTTACAAAAGCAGTCTGTAGTCCCAGTCCACACATGCAATGCATTCATTGCAACAGCTGGAGGGAGAGGCAGAGAGAGAGAGAGAGAGAGAGAGAGAGAGAGAAAACATAAATAAATAAAAACAAAGAAATAAAAAAAAAAATAAGAGACACAGACTGCTGAAACCACTGCAGTACAGAACAGCAGGCTACCAAGCAGCAAGCCATCAAAATTAGCAGTGTCCAAGAAAGGTAATGTAAACTAATAATGTAATAGTCTACATACTGTGAACCCTCCATATGTGTTAGCAGTCTGTATATAGATATATATGAGGATGTGCATAGGGCAGGGGACATACTGCAACTGTTAGTGAAGGCTGGACATACATATGTATGTGAAGGATGCTATGTGCACATAACAGTGTAGGTTGTAGTGCAACGTACAATGTAGGTTGTACAGTACTGAATGTTTAGCAGTATGTTAGTGTGTGTAGTCGTATGTGTAAATAAAAAGGTGTATATATATATATATATATATATATATATATATATATATATATATTATATGTATATGTATGTATATTTATATATGTATCTATATATAATGTGCATATATGTATACATAGATAGAGAGGGATGTAGAAATAGATAGACCCAGAATGATACCACAGTACAAGGACAAAATGATTGACCTCAACAATTGGCTAAGCTTCTGGTGTCATTCTAAGGGGATCCAGCATCTGTCTGCCTGGGACGACATGACCGATTGCTGTGCCAGAGATGGCCTGCACCTTTTGCCCTCAGGATTCCAGATACTGGCTAAGACTCATGCCATCCCTATAGTGCCTTTGTCAGGCAAGGTTCAAATGACAAATACACCACTGTAAACGGTGACATCTGTGACAGCTGTGCAGTGACAGAGACCTGGTGCAAAGCTCCAGAGAGCACCCCTGCATTACCAGGCTTCAAGTCATACCACACCTGTTGGCCACCTAACCCAGACGGAAGCACTAAAGGCGGAGGCATGTCCATATTCATTACGGATATCCACACCTCCAGGCTAGTTGCACAGCATAATGCATCTGAGGTATCCAATTGCAACTAACTCTGGGCAAGAACGCAATCCAAATCGTAGCTTGCTACAGACCCCCCACCATGCCCCAGGATTCACACCCCTCATGTCATGATACACTGGAAAGTATTGGGTACAACCCAACACCCAATAATGGCCGAATTCACCTACCCCACCATTAACTGGAAAAACTACACCCGTACCAACTCTATTGCTCAACGTTTTCTATAATTCATAAATACCAACGCCTTGAATTAACATATTCACACCCCCACCAGGGGCAGCAATATCCCACACTTGGTCATCACCAACATGGGAAACTGGTGCTCCACACAAGAGGTCAATTCCTCGTTGGTGAGATATGACCACAAGGTAATCAGCCTAGACAGCCACATCCCACCCCCAGCCCCAGTTAGGGGCACCATCATAACAAACATCTGAAAAGCCAATGTCACACGTCTTAAGACAGAAGTGGCAAATTTCATGACACCCATGCAGATGGACAATAGAGGTATGACTGCTGAATCCTACACAAATGCACTGTATAAGCACTTACACAAGTGCATGGATCATGCTATCCCTAATAGAACCAAGATGTTATCCCCCAGACAAAGGAAGCCAGTCTGGTGGTCCTGTGCCATAAACAAACTCTACATCAGAAGAAAGACACTGTTGCAAAAATAAGTAATTTCCCATGACTCGAGGAACTCCCTGGTCAACCTCAGTAAGAAGCTGAGATCCCTCATAAAATCCCCCAAAGCTAGTTACAAAAACAAAAGTGCCACTGACTCTAAAGACAACCACAAAGCATTCTATAGCTATGTCAAGAATCTAAATGGGAACACTCAGATCTGCTCTGAGGTACAGCATAATGGAACTAAATATACATAACCAACTGATATTGCCAACATCCTGGCAGATAGGTTCAGTGCTAACTTTACCCCCCTCTCACCCCCTAGAGGGCCCATCTCTATACTGGAAGAATGCAAAGTCCCTATAATCACGGCTGCACAGGTAAAATACACACTCTCCAAAGCCAAGAACACAGCATCCATGGGACCTGACAATATCCCAGGCTCTGTTCTACACAAACCACTGAATGAACTGGCACCCTACCGCAGTACCATGTTCAATCATAGCCTCACCTCAGGCTTTGTAGCCACTGAATGGTGCACCACAACACATCCCACTCCACAAAGGGGGAGCCACGATGGACCACGGTAACCACCACCCCATTAGCCTGACGAGCCTGGTCTGTAAGGCCATGGAATGTACCATCATGGAACTCATAAACAAAGACATTGGTATTCTCCAAACTCTGGACCCTACTCAGTTTGGATTTGTAAAAGGCAGATCATGTCTCCTAAACCTGATTGACTTCTTTGAAGCAGTCAGCAAAGCCATAGATGATGGTGAAATGGTTCACACAGCCTATGTAGACCTCACCAAGCCTTCCAACACCAACCCCCATTCTGGAATTATAGATAAGCACACTAAACTAGGTATAAATCCCTATGTCATGAGATGGGTTGACAACTGGCTCACGGACCGATCCCACACTGTGAAAGTAGCGTATTCCAAATCCGACATCAGACCAGTGACAAGTGTAGTACCACATGGTTCAGACCTGGGTCCTCCCCTGTTTGGTATCTAGTTCTCCAAAGTGCAGGCCAACACAGAAGGTCTGTGGCTAACAAAGTTTGCAGATGACTGCAACCTAGGAGCCATAATCGCAACTCCTAATGATGTGGGCAAACTACAAAAGGCCCTCACTGAGACAGATACCTGGTGTCAAAGCCATGGCCTGAAGCACCTGAAGCTCAATGCCAAAATGTGTATTGTCATCCCCATGGTATAAACTCTGTACCCATGAACTACCAGATAGCTGGTAGTCTACTTAATGCCGAAAATGTGATAATAGACCTTGGGACACAGGTGCACAATAGTCTCTCCTTTGATAATCACATTGCCACAGTGGTCGGGAAATCTGTCTACGTGGCTCATCTCATCACAAAAGGATTCCCATCCAGAAAAAAGAGGTCATTGTTCCCCTCAACTCATCACTTATTTGACCCATAATAGAGCACAATGTCCCTTTTGGTATGTACCTCACAGAACAACTACAACAACTGGAAAGACCACAGAAATACCTCACAAAGAGGATTACTGGCCTCAAACAGATGCCCTATGCAGACCGTCTCAAAAAACTACAGCTTGACACCATGGCATATCGCCTACTCAGGGGTGATCTGTGCCTAACATACACAGCTATGTCAAACCTACAGCTGTTGGACATGCTCCACTCAAATAAATCCCAATCCCTCTGAGCTACACGCTCTAGGGACCTTAACCTTGTCACCACAATAAACAGAACATGCTGGAGGGATAGAGTCCTTCCCAGACACTTCCCATACTCTGGAACAGACTACCTATGTATGTCAAACAGAGCTCCTCATTAGCACTCTTCAAGAAAGATCCTGATGATTGGATGGGAAATGGGGAATTCACCCCAGGGATCACGTCTGTGGCTCTGCTTAACAGGGGTATAGGAAAATACCTTTCTTGGGTGGTGAAAGCCAGGGTACATTTATTGGCTAGGCTTGTATGGGCCCTAGGGCCGATAGCCTGGTACCTACCTATGACCATATATAGATAGATGGATAGAATATGTATATACACATATTATGTAATAGACACATACATATATAGATATATATAGATACATACACATATACAGACAGATATGCATGTGTACAGATATGTATGTATATGAATCTCTCTCTCTCTCTCTCTATCTCTCACCCCCTATCTCTCTCTCTCTCTCTCTCTATATATATATATATATATATATATATATATATATATATAGATATATATATATATATATATATATACTGAGAGAGGCACATGTGTGTAGATGTATTGCAACAGGTGCCTGTTGACAAAGGCATGTACTGAACACCAGTGCGGATACAGGAGTACCATACCCCATTTCAAAACACTTACACCACTGACCACCACATATGTGGTTGCCTGCTTACTACTGGATGTGTCAGGAGGGAACATGGGAAACAAGTGTACAATAGCCTCCCCTGTGATATTCACAGTGGCACACCAGTCTTGTAATACCTGTACATGGTACATGTCAGCAGAAATGGTGGGTCAGCTAGTGAAATGTAGGTCACTGTACCCCTCTACACCTCACAATGTCCTACATGGTATGTACATCCCATGACAACTACAGAAAAGGAGAAGGATACAGTCAGACCTAACAAACAGTGATAATGCCCTCAAACACATTACCTATGCAGAGTGACTGACAAAACCACAGATAGAGTGCCTCTCAAACTACTGACACAGAGCATACCACTGCTGGATATACATAGTTAGTCACACCCATAACAGTTGTCCAATAACCATGGTAACACCTCACAATATCCCCAGCGTAAATGACCTATGTCTGCCATCCTTGGCACTGCAGTAAAGAGCACATGGTGGAGGTACAGGTCCCTACACACAAATAGGCCATACTCCGGAGTAAACCACCCAGCATTACGAAGCAAGGCTCCCCATTAGTAGATGTCAGACATACCCTGTTGATTGTTATGCAGATAGGTAGTATGCCATATGAGTCACCCTGTGTAAATGTTTGACAGGAGCAAGTACAACCACATTACATGTGTCCCAAGGGGCAAGGTAGCATAACAGTATGCTGCTGTAGGCCCAGGCCCAATAGCATACTACCTGCCTATGACACAATGCACACACATGTACTCATTGCAATACCAACTATGTGAAGTGGAATGCGTGTGCCACTGACTGTGTGCAAGGTCTGTAATGGTGTGATTGCTCAGCATGACTTTGTGTCTGTCATGGTAATGTGTGTCCTTGGTGTGAGGCCAGAGAAAGATGTGTCAGGTATTGGGATACAAACATACTACATTGCCATATGTTGTGCTGTGATTCCCTGTATGTGACTGTGGTGTAGGTATGGATATGGCAAGAAAGACTACGGTGCATTACCAGTGACATTTGTACTGTGCATTGCATGCATTGCATGGGTTGACAATGTTCCCCATACATTACCTTGATACATACCCCCAGTGTGAGGCTGTGCATTGGACCTCAAACAGTGTGCCGACTGCTGGAGTATACTTGTTTGTTGTATGGAGTGTGCCAGGCACTGTCACAGAGTTGTCAGCAGAGCACTGATATGTGGTCATTCAAATGTGTGTCCCCCAATAGACAGACAGATGCTATATATGGCAGTTCAATGGTATCTCTACAGTAGAGTTTTATGTGTGCCATATCACTTGCTCACATATTTTTCTTTTCCTTCCAGGGCAATGGTGCACCAGCGCAATCCCACATACTCTGCTGCAGAGGAAGAGGAGATACACCAGAGCCTGGTGCGGGAGTTTGCCAGACTCTTTTCCCGCACCAGCCAGAACCAGCAGGAGTGGGCTGCACTGTGGCAAGACCTTGTCTGTCGGGTAAATGATATAGGCATGCACAACCGGACATATGAGCAGGTACACCATCACTGCAGTGATTTAATTAGAAATGTCCATCAGCGTGCGTCTGATATCCACAGGCAACAGCTTGCCACAGGTGGTGGGGCGGCTATACACCCCCCCTCACCAGACTGGAGGGGTTCCTCCTAAGTGTTGTGGCTCCAGCCCAACAACAACAACATCCACACACATGTGTAATGATGGAGGCTGGAGCCACCCAGCAGGAGGACTTGGAGCATGCAGGTAACATGCCATATCTATATTTGACTGTTCTCTACACTGGTAGATTATGCATGTGTGAGGTGTGTACTGTGTTTGTAGCTATTATCCTGGTAATTATTGTGCAAGAGTGATATTCTCAATATCGGCAGTAGACCTGTGAAAGCCAACTGTTGTACTACTGAACTGTATCATACTCACAGTATCAATGGCACAGTTGTGCCCACTGACAATGAATGTCTTATTTGTGCAGGTTCCTCTGGTGTAACAGCAAGGCAGACAATCCATGCTGGTAAGTGTGTAATAGCATTCCTTTAATACTAATGATAGTAATAGTAATAATACCCTAAAATGGTATTGCTATGTGTGTGATTGCAGGTGTGTCTGTGTCTGTGTGTTTGTATCTCATGTACTGAGGAGTGTGCATGTGTGCATGTGCCCATGTGTGCATGTGCCCATGTGTGCATGTGTGCATGTGCGCATGTGCCCATGTGTGCATGTGTGCATGTGCCCATGTGTGCATTTGTGTGCATGTATGCATGTGCCCATGTGTGCATGTGCCCATGTGTGCATGTGCGCATGTGCATGTGTGCATGTGTGCATGTGTGGTAACATTGTGTGCACATTGTAAACTGTGTTTCCTGTCTTCTTCTCACAGGTTATGGTGCTGCTCTGGTGGTGTGCAGCAGGGAACCTGAATCTGCTGCTGGGGATAGTGATAATGATGATACCTGTGTAATGGCACAGGGAGGTGTGCCAGGGTCCATTGCTGGTCAGCCAATCGACAGTACACAGCTGTCAACCCCATCAATGTGCACAGTCATCCTGCCAATACATCCATTGTCACCAATATCCCTAGGTGATGGACAGCATACATTGGCCATTGACCAGGGTAATGTGGTATCAGTGGCACATGCATCCCCACACAGCAGCCATGGCCAGAGTCCTGACATGGTACCACACAGGCAGATGTCCAGGGGTTCTTGTGGGAGCATCCATGGTCGTACTGCCCCTGTCAGATGTGCCCACAGAGGTCTTTCAACCTCAGCTATGTTCCAGGCTGTAATGCAGGCACAGTCACGTATGGAACGGTACACCAGACAGGGTCTGAGGGAGCTGAGAGCACATCGCACTGCTATGAATGACACTATGCGTGACGTTGCGGCTGCCATCCATAATTTCACCAAGGTCATTGACAGACGTTGGGGGGACACATTAGATCTGTTCCACAACTACATGTCCATGAGCCAGGGCAACACAGGGCGGTTGAGGCATCGACGTGGATGAATGCCAGCAACAGCAGCAGCTGGCAGTCGTCGTGGACAACAACAAACCCGCGGCCGCTCCCATAGTGCCAGTACCAGCCCCAGCAATGCTGGGTCTGTGCTGTCATCATACTGCCCTAGGAGACCACGTGCACGTGGCTCTGGACAGTCCCAGCAGGGACATGTCTCCAGTCAACAACCACCTGCTTCTGATGACAGTACCCAGTCTGGCTTAATACCTGATACTGTCCGTAGCACCCCTGTCAGGCACAGGTACCATGTCCGTGGCCAGAGACAGTGATCTGTATGACCTGGCAGGTACAGTCTGTGGCTGTCCACAAACACCCATATATGGCAGCCACAAGGTGGAACTGTGTGCATGCATACACACATGCATAATGCTAACACCTAGGGCTAACACATACACGCACACACTGCATCAACATTGCCCCATCTTCTACAGTTGTCCCTCACTAACACACACACACATACATGTCGATTGGTTGTATCAGTGGCAGACTCAGGCATACCAAGTACACACTCTGTGCATATGATGAAACTGTGCCACCTCCTGCAATCTGTAACATTGATGCAGGACCGGTTAACATGGTGCTGATGCACAGGGTGACTACATAGATGTGTAGTAATATTATCATGTTGTCAACTGTACAGTGTAATGATATCATTGTGGGTATATCCCAGCATGCCTGATGCATTAACAGTATGATTGTCATTGTATTGTTTGGTACACCCCTATTAATTACCATAGTGTAATGTCTGCACATCTTTGCATTCTGGTGGTAAGGCTGTAAACAGAAGGCCACCTACATAGGTAGCACAGGGGATAAGAAAATGGAAGTTATGATACTCAATGGTGGACATATAAACCGCAAGATGCATGCAGTACAACCTCTACTCTGCATGGAGAATGTTGATATCTGTGCAGTAATAGACAACAGGTTCAAGACTCCCAAGAGCACCCTAGCACTACCAGGTTACCATGCTTGACAGCCCCAAAACACACAACTAACTATGACAGGAGATGAGTCTCATTAAATGTCAGGGATACTGTGGTGACAGGATAGGTAGCATACAGCCTACTAAGTTGGGGAATGCTGATTGAGGGCTCAGTGTCTGTCATTACAAGTGTGTATTAGTTCTGGTTTAAGCAGTTGGGCTTCAGGCCAGTTATTTCACATTCAAAGGTTCATGGTCTGCACTCTTGTGGGAGGAGAGGCTGGACTCTGACCATCTGAGGTGGGAATTTCTGGCTAAAGGCTTATAGTGCCTGCATATTTGAACTGTTTCTTACTGAAATTGGAACACCTTGTTTGCTGTAGCATAGACTAGATCCATGGCTGCTGATTGTAGCTTTGTTTGTATGCTTGTTTGCTTGTTATTTCCCTGAAACACTAATCCCACCTGAAATGCAGCTTTACAGTGCCTCTGAGAATCCCTAGTGACATGTGCATTGCTTACTGTATGTATGTCCTTGTTTCACTTGACAGAAGGTTAGTGTTTGTCAGTTATGCAATTAAGTTACCTGTAACACATTGCATTTGAGATACCTGGCACTTGCTCACTAAAGCATTTATATATGCCAGCACTAACAAATTAAAACCACTACACCCTCACAAACTCACCTTACATACCTTGTTCCCCATTGGCCCTTTTTGTTGTTAATTATAAAGGAATTCCCAATACCAGCCTAGCATGTTAAAAGGTCAGTTGTCAATCTCCTCCACGGTCCAGCTGGTGAATCTAGGAATCTAGAGGCAATGTTACAACTGCCTCATTTACACAGTCAACCCTCTCCTCCTCCCAACAAATTCCACCACATGTGAGAGATGCAACCATATAGCCAAACTGGAGGCTAAGCTCTCTCAACTCAGTACTGGCATAACCAGTCAGGAGGAGAAGGAAACCATAGTCACTACAATTCCAGTCTCACATAGACCTACCACGACAACAATCCAAACAAATAAACACACACAACCATACTCGGAGTCTCTAAATAAAGGTCTGCCTATGCAGCAGACACCTCCAAAGCAGTCACACAAGCAACCGCTACCCCAGAACAGAACACGTGCAACACATAGCTCACAAAGCCAGTGTGCCAAACAGTCACAGCATGTAAGGCTAAACAACACACCTGCTACACTTGTGATGGGTGCCTCTATCATCAGGTACACTGATGTCCCGCTCACCAGGCTGAACAAGGAGAAGGTCACGGTGAGATGCCTGTCATGCGCTATGATCTGCCACATAACACAAGCACACAGGTCACTCCAAGGCATGTACAAATATGACTCAGTCAGTGTCCATGCCAGTGTGAATGACCTGAGACATAACTCCCTGGACTACATGATGAGAGACATAGAGGAGCTCTCTGAGCATGTGGCCCAGACTGGTATGACCCTGACCTTGAGTAGCATCTTACCCTCACCAAGAATGATGCCACAATATGTAGACAAGGTGATCAATTCAGACAATTGGCTTATGTTTCAGTGTCATTCAAAGGGGATCCAATGCCTGTCAGCCTGGGATGACATGCTCAACAAGCCACACTGCTATGCTAGGGACAGCTTGCACCTGTCACCCATGGGCTTTCGGATATTGGCAAAGGCTCTTGATACACCCATAGTGCCTTTTTTAGGCAAGGCTCAACAGACAAGACCACCTCCATAGGTATCACAAGGGATAGGAAACTAATAGTAATGCTACTCAACGCCAGCAGTGTAAACGTCAAGATGCATGCACTGGAAACTGTCCTTAGCATGGAGAACATCAATATCTGTGCAGTAACAGATTCCTGGTTCAAGGCCCCCAAAAGCACCCCAGCACTGGCAGGTTATACCTCATACCATGCTTGTCGGCCACATAACTTGCACCAAAACAGAACAGGAGGGGGAGTATCAATATTCATCAAAGATACACACACCTCCAGGTTGGTGGCACAGCACGAAGCATCAGAGACTATCCATGTGCAACTAACAGTGGGTAAGACTGCCGTCCAGTTCCTAGCCTGGCACACACCACACTCCCAAACCCAGGTAACACACTCGGCCTACTTAAGAAGACATGTATATCTGCAGGTGTCTCCAAACAACAATATATTGGGCAGCTTCATTTACCCACACATAGACTGTGAGCATTACTGTAGCTCCAACACCCTAGGTGTAAAGTTCCTAGAATCCATACACTCAGTTGCTATGGAACTACTTGTTACAACTCCCACAAGTGGGGAATACATGCTGCACCTGTTCATCACCAACATGTGGACTATATGCTCCAGACCAGACGTGTATCCCTCGCTGGTAAGATGACACCATAGACTACTCTCATTGTATATTCACATACCAAATGCAGCCCCTGCACAGAAAACCACAGTCATAAAGTTGTGTAATGCAAATTACATGTATTCACATGAGGCAGGCTTCACACATGAGAACTATTTCAGGTCACAGGTACATATGTCTGTGTGGCACACACATACCTCATGTGTGCATTGACATTACTGATAGGATGTATGTCATACAATATTAAGAGCAACACCCCACACACATGGACAAACTGTATGACAAAAAAACAGATGGCATTTGTAAGATTCAAACCCCTACCTAACTATGTTATGACACTTGAAAGAGACCCATTAGCAGAGCGCACTATTCACATCACTGGGAGCTTTCCTTTCTCCTGCTGTACTTATAGGGTGCTGACATCATCAGTGTTTAGAAAAAGGAATGTGCATCATGCAGTGTGTTCTTCTAGTTGGCAAAAGGGACATTTCTTTCACACAGAATTGCACACACACGAACCCCCCCTCACCCAAACACACACTGAGCATTTGCAGGATTCAAACCCCTACCTAACTATGTTATGACACTTGAGAGAGATGCATTAGTAGAGTGTGCTATTCGCATTACTGGGAGGATTCTCTTCTCCTGCTTTACTTATAGGGTGCTGACATCATCAGTGTTTAGAAAGAGGAATGTGCATCATGCAGTGTGTTCTTCTAGTTGGCAAAAGGGACATTTCTTTCACACAGAATTGCACACACGCTAACCCCCTCACCCAAACACACACACACACTGAGCATTTGCAGGATTCAAACATGGATGTGACATTGCAAATTCAACCCCTGGGATATCCACTGTGTCCCTGCTTGACAGAGGCACAGCACACTAGCCTTACATGGTGCCTTCTGTGACCTACTTTACAGAGGCACAGTAGCCTCCTGTACTGGGGATGCAGATGCCAAGCACACTCTGGCTAAGCTTGTATTCCCTAGGGTAAACAGCCTAGTATTGACCTCTACACCCATATGTTTAATTGTCAGCTGCACAATATTTGTTGCTGATAAACTGTTTGCAGGTCTTTATTGCCATAGCTTTCCCTGTTTCTATGTACAACTTGTGTATCTGTGGAAGATGTTTGAATATGTGTGAGATCCACTATTTAACTTATGTCTCTGTAGTCATTTAACTGTGTGCACTGGGCAGATTGCTGTCTTGTGGTTGGTTCCTGGTTTAACACATACAAATACCACATATGTGTGGCCAACTGCTAAACTGAGACATGGCCTAAGTGTGTGAGCATGCCCAGTTCAGGCATATTCCATGGCTTGTTGCCTGACATATGTCTCATTTATCAAAGTGTGTGAGCATGCCCAGTGTGTGCTTTCCATATGTTGAGATCTTCAGTCCACCACATTTGTGGGTGTGTGTAAACTTCCACAGTATTTCACATTTATAGCTGTGTGTTGGGAGTCATGTTGTGTACATACTGCCCAACTGCTTTGTGTCTGAACCCGACAGGGATTATACTGTGCCTGCAGGGTTTCCATGGGATAGTTTGCATATAGTTGTCAACATCCTTTCATAATGACCGTACACTGTAATATTGTATAGTGTACTGGTTCAGTACTTTCACTGTGGTGGACAGTATCCTGGGTTTGAGTCCTATCACTGCTTTCAATATTCATAGTGAGCACACCAGACTGGTTAAGGGCCAGTTGTGCACATATGACCATGCTGCATTTTGTTCGGATATGGACTACTTACACCAGGCTTGTCCATCATTGGTAGTGTATTCCACAACTTGGGTGGACATTGACAAACACTAGCGATGTGCCCTAGGCCATTTCTACTGCTAGTCAGAGAGTGTGTTTGTCCTTCAACACACATTATAACTGGAATTTGACATCACATATTTCAAGGTTAGTATAATGTGCCTCTGTCTACCCGTGACATAACAGTGATACCCAGGGTAAACCTACCATCTCCCATCCACTCATCATGATTCCTGTTTTGGAGAGTCAATGAGGGACTCTCTGGCTAACCTGTACTGGGAGTTTACTCAAGAGTGGAGTGAGCTTCTGGGTTATGGATCAATCACTACAGCATGTCCTATGTATGTCAGTGCTGGGGTTCAGGTCTCTCATGTGCATAGCTCACTGGCATCCAGATTGTACAAGGTGCAGCATGTTCATTGATTCCAGCTTGGACATGGCTTTATACATCAGGCACAGATTGCCTCTGGGCAGGCAGTATGGCACTGTGTGGAGCTGCGGTTTGTTTAATCAGGCAACACATGGCATCTGTTTGAGCTCTTTGATCCTCCTGGTGGGGTACTTTTGGGGTCTTTCCAGTTGCTGGAGGTGTCTGCTGAGGTACATGCCACAGGGGCCATTGTACTCAATTGTGAGGCTGATGAAGGATGACTGAAGAGGCACGATGACCTCCCCTGATCTAGATCTGACTACCTTCATGATTAGGTGGGTATATGGTATGTTTCTGTAACCACTACAGCCACATGGTTGTCAAATGCAAGATATCTATCAAATTGTGTCCCCAGGTCTATTATTACTTCTAAAGTACTTAATGGGTTAACACCTATGTGGTAATTGGTGGGCACTTATTGTTTATCCACAGGGGATGACTATACACTTTTCTGCAATTAGCTTGATGACATGGCTCTGGCACCAGTTGTCTGTTCCTATGTGGCCCTTTTGTAGGATGCTTGTGTCAGCTGGAGGGTCAGATAAGGTGCCCCATTTGTAGTCCTCTGCAAAATTGCTCAGACACAGTCCTTCCATGTTGGCCTGTACCTATGGGAAATATATACCATGCAAGGGAGGTCCCAGGACTGAGCCTTGTGGGATGCCAGTTGTAGCTGGTTTGTAGTCTGACATGGCTGCAGCATGTCTGACCATGTCATTTCTGTCCTTGCGCTGGTTTGCAACCCATCAACTGACATAGGGGTTTAAATGTAAGCTGGTGAGCTTATCTATAATTAACACGTGGGGTATTGTATGGAAGGCTTTTGCAAGGTCCAGATAGGCTGTGTGGACCACATTCCCCTCATCAATGGCCTTGATGACTATTTCAAATGAGTCAGACATGTTTAAGGGGCAGGATCTGCCCTTAAGAAAGCCACGCTGGGTAGGGTCCAGTGTCTGTAGGTCCCCAATATATTTATTTCTGAGGTCCATGATGATCCTTTCCATAGCTTTGCAGTCCAAGCTTGTCAGGATTCTGGGGTGATAGTTTGCAGTATCCATTGAGGCACCTCCTTTGTGGAGAGGGGCCACTGTTGCTGTACACTGCTCTTTGGGTACATATCCTGTGGTAAGGCTGAAATTGAGCAGTAGTGTTATTTGGCATTCCATTCTTCTTGGAGTTCATGTTGGACACAGCCCAGGACACCATCTCGTACCATTGATGCTGTGTGTCTTGCTTTGAAGATGCTGCCTGTTACCTCAGCATCTGCAATGTCAGGGGGCCAGCACTCTGCTGGGATAGATATTTGTCATTTTGGGGGGGGGGGGAGTTTGGGCTGAACCTGTCAGGTTGGATGTTGGCAATGTGTGTGGGTTTGATGTATTGTTTGTAATATTTGGTAATTCAGAACATATCTGTGAATTCCCAACAAGGTTCCTACCATCAGTTAAGACAGCCTTGTGATTATCCTTAGTGTCCTGTACAATTTGTATCTCCATAGGTTTATAGGTTCATACTGGGCTATCTGCCCTAGGGCATTTATCAGCCTAGCCAGAGTGTGTATGGCTTTTGCCACCCCTTGCTATGTGAATATTATGGCCATTTAGGGTTTACTTTACTGTGCCTCTGTCTAGATGTGACGCACTGAAGACCCCCAGTGTAAATCTACGATCTCCCATCCACTTGGCAAGATTCCTGTTGAAGAGAGTCAGTGAGGGGCTCTGCCTAACATGGAGTGGGTTCTGTTCCAGAGTGTAGGAAGCCTCTGGGTTAGGAATCTGTCCCTCCAGCACATCCAATTTATGTATGTGTTGAGGTTGACATCTGTCGCTCTCACGGCTCTAATGGCTTTGGATTTTCTGAGGTGGAGCATGTCCATCAATTCTGTATTGGACATGACCTTGTACATCGGGCATACATCACCTCTGAGTATGCAGTATGTGACTGCATACAGCTGGGGTGTTGTCAGCCAGGCAGCATATGACAAATGTTTGACACCCTTTATCCTCTTGGTCAGGTACTTTTGAGGTCTTTCTAACTGCTGCAGGTGTCGGGTATGGTACATCCCAAATGGGGCATTGTACTCACTTATGGGCCTGATAAGAGAAGAGTATAGGGGCACAATGACCTCTCTTGATGTAGATGTGAATCCTTTCATGATAAGGTGGCCAATATAGGTGGTCTTCCTAGCCATGTTGGCAAAGTGAGTGTTGCATGTGGGGTTACTGTCCACTTGTGTCCCTAGGTCCCTGATTACTTCTTCCATACGTAATGAATTACCACCTATGTGGTGATTTGTGAGTACCTTGTTTGGTATTTGGGGAGACATTCATACTCTCCAGTGTCTTCAGGGAGGCTGAGTGGTGTTCCTGGGTCTGAGAGGGTGGTCTGTAGCATGCTAGAAACTGTACAGCGGTTTTGCCTACAGTTAGTTGCACATGGATGGTCTCTGATGCTTCGTGCATTGTCAGTAACCTGGACATGTGGGTATCTTTGCTGAATATGGATACTCCCCCTCCTTTTGTGGTTTGGTCCAGGTTTTGGGGCCGAAAAGCATGATTTGAGGTATAACCTGGTAGTGCTGGGGTGCTCTCAGGAGCCTTGATGCCTACATAATTGGAGAGCTCCTCTATGTATCTTTACATGTAGTCCAGGGAGGTATGTCTCAGGTCATTCACACCAGCATGGACAATGACTGAGTCATATTTGTACTTGCTTTGGAGTGACCTGCATGATTGTGTTATGTGGCAGATTGTAGCAGCCTACAGGCAGCTTACTGTACCCTTTTTCTTGTTCAGTCTGGTGAGCGGGACATCAGTGTGTCTGCCTATGGAGTCACCTATTACAAGTGTATCAGGCATGTTGTTTATCCTTACGGGCTGTGACTGTTTGGCACACCGACTTTGTGTACTATGTGTTGCATGTGCTATGTTTGGGGGTAGTGGTTGCTTGGGTGTCTGCTTTGGAGGCCTCTGTTGATTTGGTGTTTTTTAATTATAGCCTCCAGGAATGTTTTTGTGTGTTTATGTATTTGGTTTGCAGTTGTGATAGGTCTATGTGAGTGGGTTTGTGGTGTGTGGTTACCTTCTCCTCCTGACTAGTTTAGACAGTACTGAGTTGAGTGAGCTCAGCCTCCAGTTTGGAGACGTGCTTGCATCTGTCACATATATTTGAATTTCTTGGGGGGTGGAGGGGGTTGTCTGTGTACATGGGGCAGGTGTAACATTGGCCAAGATTCACAGATTCAACTTGTAGCTGGCCTTAGGGGATTTTATGACTGGCCATATTTTATTGCCATAATACTGATCAGAGATTACTTCCCTTTTTGGGTTTGCTCTATCATGTGGTGACTTCCTCATTCTCTTGCATGGCTTGGTAATGGCTGTGGTCCACCATGCAA
The DNA here is from genome assembly GCF_019279795.1 of Protopterus annectens. Classification (NCBI taxonomy): domain Eukaryota; kingdom Metazoa; phylum Chordata; order Ceratodontiformes; family Protopteridae; genus Protopterus; species Protopterus annectens. The sequence continues at coordinate 1,193,547,724 of NC_056737.1, forward strand.
GATGCCTGTGTGTATGGTATTGGGCCTTGGTTTTATTTGGGATTGCATAATCCATGCATTCCTGACAGTGTTCATAGAATGCATTTATAAAGGGTTCTGAGGTGTGGCCCATATTTTCCACAGGCACAGGGCCTTTAATGGATTCCACATCAGTTTGGAGGAGTGCAACATTTCCTTTACACATGTTTTTCACTGTGGTTTTCTGGACAGGGACTGTGGTCCGGCTGTGAATATCCAGTGTGATTACTCTATGGTCTGATCTTACCAGTGAGGAATACACTTCTCATCTGGCCATAGAGTACCCATGTTGCTGATTATCACATACAGTATGCTTACCCCTCTTGTGGGAGTGGTACATTGTTCCTGAGCATGTTGGTTTATGGATTCTAGGAACCTTTGGCCTAGGGTGTTGGTGCTGGGATAATGCTCCCAGTCTATGTTTGTGTATTTTCACTCACCCAGTATAATGTTGTTTGGAGAGCTTGATATTTCCATGTGTTCCAACGTAGGCCAAGTGCAGTTCCTGGCATTAGGAGGGTAGTCTGTAGCAGGCTACAAACTGGCAGGCAGTCTTAGCCACTGTTACTTGAGCATGGATAATCCATGCTGCTTCTTGTTGTGGTACCAACATGGGGGTGTGGTTATCCTTGACAATTATTGCTACTCACCCTCCTTTTGTAGTTTGTTCCATGTTTTGGGGCTGTAAAGCATGGTATGAGGTGTAACCTGGTAGTGTTAGGGTGCTCTTGTGAGTCTTAACCCAGTTTTCTGTTACAGGACAGATATCAACATTCTCCATGCTGAGGGGAGTTTAGACTGCATGCATCTTTCAGTTTGGACATCTGGCATTGGGTAGCATTACATCTAGGTTCTTATCCCTTGTGATACCTATGGAGGTGGAGCATCGTGCCTTGCTCAGCATGTCATCCTAGGCTGGCATGCATTGGATCCCCTTTGACTAATGGCAATACTTAAGCCAATTACTGTAATTGATCATCTCATCTTCATATTGTGGCATCATGCTTGGTGAGGGTAGGATGTTAGTCAGGGTCATCATGTTTGCATATACTACGTGGTGTTGCATTGCTTAACACATGGCAATCATGCCTCAGGTGGTGCTGCAGGGCTGTCTATGTTGGATGCACATACTACACTCCCTGTACATGTTTGATAGCAGGTTGTGTCAACTTAGGCATCCCTTTAACTATATGTGTGAGTCAGAGAGAGGTATAATTTCCTGGGTTCCTACTGAGCCAGTGTATGTGCTATGTGTTGTCGCTTTGCCAAGGCCAAGGCATAATGGGCATGCCTCCTTCTGCCTACTGGGGCAGGCTCAGGTTGTTCCTCCTCCGAGTCATGCTCTGCCTGTGATTGGCTTGGCAATGGTGGGGGGCTGTTTGGCCCAGCCCTATGCTGGTCCTGCTGCAGCTGTTTTCGCAGAATCATATTATGTAGCATAGCACATACCATGACGATTTGGGTACATGTAGTTGGTGAGTACTGCAAGGCTCCACCAGATGTGTCCAGGCACCGGAACCATGACTTGAGCAACCCAAACACATGCTCAATTACATTTCATGTTTGTGCGTGTGCCTCATTATGGCGTTCTTGTTCAGGTGTGTGTGCATTTCTGATGGGTGTCATCAGCCACGGCTCCAGTGCATAGTCAGCATCCCCCACTAAGTGACCATGTGGGATGTCCCCATTGGCAAATGTCTGGTACAGCTGCGTCAGATGCCAGATATGTGAATCGTGGTAGCTTCCAGGGCAGCCAGCACACACATTCATTATTATGCCCTGGGCATCACACACGACCTGGCAGTTGATGGAGGGGAAGCCCTTGCAGTTAATGTAGGCCCTACCCCGCTCACTGGTTGGTGCTTTGATGCATATATGCGTGCAGTCTATTGCACCCACTACCTCAGGGTATTCCGATATGTGCTGGAAGAGACGCATATTGCTGGCCAATACCTCAGGGGAATTGGGGAAATATACATGCTCACCGACATGTGTTGACATGGCGTCCAGGAACTGGTGCAGTACCCTGGATGCTGATGCCTGTGATATCCCCATCATATCACCAGTTGGTCTCTGAAAGGTACCTGTTGCTAGTATTCTTAGGCCAACACATACCTTGGTTTCCACTGGGATGGGTTCCCCTCTGTTGGTTCTGTGTGTGAGGCGTGGCCTGCACAGCTCAACAATTTGCTGCAGGAGGTCTCTGTCCACTCTATAGCGCTCCACTATCTCCAGCTCATGTAACCCCTGGTAGGTGACCCTGGGCCTGTACACTCTTCTCTGTCTCCTCACTGTGGGTTGTCTGGCAGCATTTGCGTAGTCACCACCCTCAGCAAGTTGCATATGTCTCCTTATAACAGCTATGGCAGCTCCTAGCATTTTTTGTCTGAGTGAAGCTTTTTCAGTATTCACTTCTAGTAGCTTACTCCTCTGTTGCAGTGTCTCTTGAGAGAAACATTCTGCACTGTTGTTTGCAGTGTTTTAAGTGCTGGGCTGGGCTACTGTTCTGCCTGTGTAATTGCCTGCTTCTGATTGTTTTCACCTGCTAGCTCTGCCAGTAATTTCTGCTAGCTTCCTACTAATTCCCATGCTTCCTTTTTCCCTTCTGTTTCCTCAGGAGGGAGCAATGTTCATACCAGCATAAACACGCTCACAGTGGCTAACACGCGCGCACACATCCTTAGATGGACTAGAATCTGCTTATTCGGGTTAAAACGCGAGCACACCAGCGCAAACAAGCTTACAGGTGTTTAAACAGGCTCCTACATGCTTATTCTGCCTTAAACATGCGCACTCATGCTTACACGCACGCATCTTACTCGTGCCTACCAGCGCGCACATGAGCGCATGCACACCCAGCAAGAAACTTTGGTGTTATCCATCGTGTACACCTTCCATTTCTTGGCTTTCCCATGCCTACTTGTTGACACTCCTCTTTCCATGATGTGTGACTGACAGCTTTCACATGCCACTGTGCTCGAATGAGCTGCATTCCTTTCATACATTCCCCCCTGTGATGTCACCTATCTCCTACTCTGTTACTCCCCCTTATCCTACTCCTACACTGCACGGATTGTGCTCATTTTCTATGTAACAGTGTGATTCACTATCCTACCACTCATTTACATAGGATTGCCTACTAATGCTTAGTTACATGTCTTACACTCCGCTTCCCCCCTTAGCAACCCCTACTCGGTGGCCATGTTGTTTTACCCTGCTATTCCCTTCCATTGTATACTCATGCTTTTCATTAACCCACATTTATGGGTTTAATATTTTTATTTTTTGTTTTTTTATAGAGCAGCCTGTTTGCACGACGCTGCGCTACGTTTAAACATCGGCGATCGCCGAAAAAAAAATATTTTTATTTCATGTTTGCATCAGGGTACGTTGCCAGTGGCCACATATTTGGCCATTGGCATGCTGCCTGCAACATTTGCAACCTTTATTTGGAGCTGACATGGCTCCATTGTGTTATTTGCAGAACGGTACTCAGTTATCAACTGAGTACATTTCTGCAGATAACACAGCTCTTACACGGGCAGGTTTCTACTTCCTGGATAGCGAATTAACCTCATTTGCATGCCTTTCGGCTGCAAGTGAGGTAATTAGCATATCCATGCCCTGCCCATGTAAGAGCCGTTTTAGGTGCTCTGTTACACGCACAATCTGGCTGTTGCTGGATCGCGATGGCTGCATGGAGTCTTACACTACTCTTAGACTCCGTGCAAGCCATCGTGAATCCTTCCCATAGTGTTACTTACTCTGAATTAGGCGAATAATACTGTAACAAAACTATAACATAAACATCCTGCTACTCTGAGGAGGGCGAATATTACAGTAACAGAAATATAACATAAACATCCTATTATTTACTCTAAGGAAGGCAAAAAGTACTGTAACAGAAATATAACATAAACATCCTGTTACTTACTCTAAGGAGGGCGAATAGTACTGTAACAGAACTATAACATAAATATCCTGTTACTTACTCTGAGGAAGGCGAAGAGTACTGTAACAGAAATATAATATAAACATCCTCTTCCTTACTCTGAGGAGGGTGAAGTGTACTGTAACAGAAATGTAAAATAAACAGAGTGTTATTTACTCTGAATAAGGTGAATAGTACTGTCACAGAACTATAACATAAGCATCCTATTACTTTCTCTGAGGAGGGCAAATAGCACTGCAAAAGAACTATAACATAAACAATCTGTTATTTACTCTGAGGAGGGCAAAAAGTACTGTAGTAGAAATATAACATAAACATCATGGTACTTACTATGAGGTGGGTGAATAGTACTGTAATAGAACTATAACATAAACATCCTATTACTTACTCTGAGAAGGGTGAATAGTATTGTAAAAGAAATATAACATAAACATCCTGTTACTTACCCTGAGGAAGGCAAATTGAACTGTAACAGAAATATAACATAAATATCCTACTATTTAATCTGATGAGGGTGAATATTACTGTAACAGAAATATAACATAAACATCCTGTCACAAACTATGGGGTGGGTGAATAGTGCTGCAACAGAAATATAACATAAACATCCAATTACTCATTCTGAGAAGAGCGAATAGTAGTTTAACAGAAATATAACAGAAACATCCATTTACTTACTCTGTGGTAGGCAAACCGTACTGTAAAAGAAATATAGTATATAGATCCTGTTACTTAATCTGAGGAAGGTGAATAGTACTGTAACAGATATATAACATAAACATCATGTTACTTACTCTGAAAAGGGCGAACAGAACTGTAACAGAAATATAGCATAAAAATTCTATTACTTACTCTGAGAAGTGCGAATAGTACTGTAACAGAAATATAACATAAAAATCCTGTTACTTACTCTAAGGAGAGCGAATGGTACTGTAACAGAAATATAACATAAACATCCTATAATTTACTCTGAGGTGGGCAAATAGTACGATAACAGAAATATATCATAAACATCCTGTTACTTTGAGGAGGGTGACTAGTACTGTAATAGAAATATAACATAAACATTCTATTTACTCTGAGGATGGCTAATAGTACTGTAACAAACACAGAACATAAACATCCTATTATTTACTCTGAGGAGAGTGAAAAGTACTTTAACAGAAATAAAACATAAACATTCTATTAATTACTCTGAGGAGGGCGAATAGTACGGTAACAGAAATATAACATAAACATCCTGTTACTTTCTCTGAGGAGGGCGTCTAGTACTGTAATAAAAATATAATGTAATATTCCAACTTCTTCCTCTGAGGAAGGCAAATAGTAATGTAACAAAAGCATAACATAAATATCCTATTACTTACTGTGAGAAGGGTGAATAGTACTGTAATAGAAACATAACATAAACATCCTATTATTTACTCTGAGGAGGGCAAATAGTACTGCAATTGAAATTGTCCACTTTTATTAAGCATCTGTTGGGTTGTTTGTTTCTGATAACTTGTTGCAGTTAAACTCTTTTTCTAGAGGCTACTTTAGCTGTTTAAAACTTTCATGTAATGGCTCACTGCTGCTTTTTGGCTGTTTATTTCCCACCCTCCTTCCCTATTGGTATGGTGTTTTTATAGTTGGTGGCTTTGCAGTTGCCCGGCCCTAGTGTAAATTTGATCTGGGACCCTCCTCCCCGTCTAGTGTCATTACCTCATTCTACCCAGTACAGGGAGAACATTTGAGAAGGCCTATCAGCTTAGTTTCTGCTACTCCTTTCTCTCTTTCCACTAAAAAAAAAAAAAAAAAATTTCTAGGCTTGTTTCCTGCCTTTCCTGTGGGTAGTCTAGCCTGGATATAGATTTGCAGTGTCCAGGACTATTTGTAGGCTTCTAAACCCCCAAGCCTTTATGTGTTGGAGGGAAGCCTTCTAGCTTAATTTTGTTTCTTAGAACTAGCCAGTTTTTTGTTTCAGCACTCATCTGTTTCTTTGAGCTCAGTACTTATTCAGAACTTATTGTAAGCACTAAATAAGCTACAAATTACTACAGCACTCAACTTTCCTCACTGTCTAGAGGAAAACAGTTTCTAGTACTTAACAAATAAGCACCTATCCAGGCATGACTAAGGGTAAGCTCCCAGTGTTTTCTCCTGTCTACCTGATGAATCTGGGTATCTTGGGGCAATGCAGTAATTGCCTCATGTACACAGACAACCCTCTCCTCCTACCACCCAACACTACAACCTGTGAGAGACGCACTTATATAGCCAAACTGGAAGCAAAGCTCTCTTCACCCAAGACTGGACTAGACAGTCAAGAGGAGAAGGTAAACACTTGCACCACACCACACTCAGCACATAGTCCCTCAAAACCTACACCACCAAAACACACACATAGAAACACAAAACACACACCTAAATTCGCGGAGGCTCTCAGTAAAAACCTGCTCAAGCAACAGGGACCTCCAAAGCAGAAACACAAGCAACCTCCACCCCCCAACACAACCCAAATGACACATAGCCCATAAACTCAGTGTGCCACTCAACCACAGCCCATAAGGCATAACAATGTACCCAACACTCTAGTCATAGGTGACTCTATAGTCAGGCACACTGATGTTCCACTCACCAGGCTAAACAAGGAAAAAGTTACTGTCAGCTGCCTGTCAGGTGCCAGGATCCGCCACATAATGCATGCACTCAGGTCACTCCACAACAAGTACAAATATGACTCTGTCATTGTCCATGTTGGTGTGAATGACCTGAGACGTACCTCCTTGGACTACATGAAAAGGGACGTGGAGGAGCTGTCCGATCTTGTAGCCCAGGCAGGTATGACCCTAGCCCTGAGTAGCATCCTGCCATCACCCAGAATGATACTACAGTACAAGGACAAAATGATTGACTTCAACAATTGGATAAGCTTCTGGTGTCATTCTAAGGGGATCCAGTATTTGTCTGCCTGGGATGACATGATCGACAAGCCACGATGCTTTGCCAGAGATGGCCTGCACCTGTCACCCCTGGGATTCCGGATACTGGCTAAGGCTCTAGCCACCCTTATAGTGCCTTTTGTTAGGCATGGTTCAAATGACAAATTCACCACCCTAACAGGTACAAGCAAGAAGAATCTGAGGGTATTTCTACTCAATGCTAGAAGTTTAAACCTCAAAATGCACTCTCTCGGGGCACTCCTTAAAATGGAGAACATCAACATCTGTGCAGTGACAGAGACCTTGTTCAAGGTTCCAGAAAGTACCCCTGCATTACCAGGCTATAATTCATACCACACCTTTCGGCCACCTAACCTGGACCGAAACACTAAAGGCCGAGGCGTGTCCATATTCATTAAGGATATCCACACCTCCAGGCTAGTTGCTCAGCATAATGCATCTGAGATTATCCAAGTGCAACTAACTATGGGCAAGACCGCAATCCAAATTGTAGCTTGCTATAGATCCCCCACCATGCCCCAGGATTCCCACTCCTCATTTCTTAATACACTGGAAAATATTAGGGTGCAACCTAACACCCTAATAATGGGCAATTTCAACTACCCTACCATTAACTGGGAAAACTACTCATGTACCAACTCTTGTGCTCAACGTTTTCTGGAATTCATAAATTCCAATGCCATGGATCAACTTATCCACACCCCCACCAGGGGCAGCAATATCCTAGACCTGGTTATCACCAACATGGGCAACCGGTGCTCCACACCAGAGGTCAATTCCTCGTTGGTCAGATCCGACCACAAGCTAATCACACTAGACATCCACATCCCTCCCCCACCCCCCATTAGGGAAACCACAGTAAAAAAAATTCTCCAAAGCCAACTTCACGCTTCTTAAGACAGAAGTGGCAAACTTCACGACACCCTTGCTGACGGACAATAGAGGTATGACTGCTGAATCCTACACAAATGCACTTTATAAGTACTTACAAGAGTGCATGGATCGTGCAATCCCTAACAGAACCAAGATGCTATCCTCCAAAAAAAGGAAGCCAATCTGGTGGTCCCCTGCCATAAACAAACTCTACAACAGAAGAAAGAAACTGTTGCAAAAAAGAGTAAAATTCCATGATTGGAGAAACTCCCTGGTCAGCCTCAGTAAGAAGCTGAGATCCGTCATAAAATCCTCCAAAGCTAGTTATGAAAACAAAATCGCCACTGACTCTAAAGACAACCACAAAGCATTCTATAGCTATGTCAAGAATCTCAATGGCAACACTCAGATATGCTCTGAGTTACAGCACAATGGCACTAAATATACAGAACCAACTGATATTGCCAACATCCTGGCAGATAGGTCCAGTGCTAACTTTACCCCCCTGTCATCCCCTAAAGGGCCCATCTCTATACCAGAAGAATGAAAAGTTCCTGTAATCACGGCTGCACAGGTAAAAAATACACTATCCAAAGCCAAGAGCATGCATCCATGGGACCTGACGACATCTCAGGCTGTGTTCTACATGAACTACAGAGCGAACTGGCACCCCACCTAAGTACCATGTTCAATCATAGCCTCACCTCAGGCTATGTGCCCACTGAATGGCACACAGTGACAGTTATCCCACTCCACAAAATGGGAGCCACCACAGACCCCGTAAACTACTGCCCCATTAGCCTAATGAGCCTGGTCTGCAAGGCTATGGAATGTATCATCATGGAACTTATAAACAATGACATTGGTAATCTCCAAACTCAGGACCCCACCCAGTTTGGGTTTGTAAAAGGCAGATCATGTCTCCTAAACCTGATAGATTTCTTTGAAGCAGTCACCAAAGCCGTAGATGAGGGTAAGGTGGTTCACACAGCCTATCTATATCTCGCCAAGGCATTCAACACCATCCCCCACTCTGGAATTATAGATAAACTCACTAAACTAGGTATAAATCCCTATGTCACAAGATGGGTTGCCAAATGGCTCACTGACAGAACCCACACTGTGAAAGTAGCAAACTCCAAATCCAACTTCAGACCAGTGACAAGTGGAGTACCACAGGGTTCAGTCCTGGGTCCTCTCCTGTTTGGTATCTACTTCTCTGAAGTACAGGCCAACACAGAAGGTCTTTGGCTAATGAAGTTCGCAGATGACTGCAAACTAGGAGCCATAATCAAAACTCCAAAAGATGTGGACATCCTACAAAAGGGCCTCGCTGAGAGAGATGCCTGGTGTCAAAGCCATGGCCTCTAGCTCAATGCCAAAAAGTGCATTGTCATCCCTTTTGGTAAAAACTCAGTACCCATGAACTACCACATAGGTGGTAGTCTACTTAACACCGAAAGTGTGATAAGAGACCTTGAGACACAGGTGGACAGTAGTCTCTCCTTTGATAATCACATCGCCACAGTAGTCAGGAAATCCTTCTACGTGGCACACCTCATCACAAAAGGTTTCTCATCCAGGAAAAAAGAGGTCATTGTTCCCCTCTACTCGTCACTCATTAGACCCATTATAGAGTACAATGCCCCTTTTAGTATGTACCTCATAAGACATCTACAACAACTGGAAAGGCCACAGAAATACCTCACAAAGATGATTACCGGCCTCAAAGAGATGCCCTATGCAGACCGTCTCAAAAAACTGCAGCTTTACTCCGTTGCATATCGCCTACTCAGAGGCGATCTCTGCCTAACAGACAGAGCTATGTCAAACCCAGAGCTTTTAGACATGCTCCACTTAAAGAAATCCCAATCCTGATGAGCTACATGCTCTAGGGACATAAACCTCATCACCACAATAAACAGAACATGCTGGAGGGATAGATTCCTGTCCCAGAGACTTCCCATACTCTGGAACAAACTACCTATCTATATCAAACAAAGCTCCTCATTAGTACTCTTCAAGAAAAATCTTGATGATTGGATGGGAGATAGGAAATTCACCCTGGGGATCACTTCTGTGGCTCTGCTTGACAGTGGCACAGGAAAATAATTTTCTTGGGTGGCGAAAGCCAGGGTACCTTTGGCTAGGCTTATATAAGCCCTAGGGCCAATAGCCTAGTACCTACCTATGAACCTATGAACCTAAATATAACATAAACATCCTATTATTTACTCTTAGGAGGGCAAATAGTACTGTAACAAACATATAACATAAACACCCTATAATTCACTCTGAGGAGAGTGAAAAGTACTGTAATAGAAATATAACATAAACATCCTATTACTTTCTGTTATGAGGGCGAATATAAGGTAAAAGAAATATAACATAAACATCCTATTACTTACTCTGAGGAAGGCGAATAGTACTGAAACAGAAATATAACATAAACATTCTATTATTTACACTGAGGAGGGTGACTAGTACTTTAACAGAAATATAACATCAATATCCTATTACTTACACTGAACAGGGCTAATAGTACTGTAACAAAAATATAACATAAACATCCTGTTACTTACTCTAAGGATGGTGAATAGTACTTTAACAGAAATATAAAATAAACATCCTGTTACTTACACTGAGGGGTGGTGAGTAACACTGTAACAGAAATCTAACATAAACATCCTATTACTTACTCTGAAGAGGGCTAATAGTACTGTAACAGAAATATAATATAAACATCCTATTGCTTACTCTGAGGAAGGCAAACAGTACTGTAAAAGAAATATAACATAAACATCCTGTTACTCTAAGGAGGGTGAATATAACTGTAACAAACATATAGCATAAACATCCTATTATTTACACTAAGGAGGGCAAATAGAACTGTAACAGAAATATAACATAAACATCCTATTACTTACTCTGAGGAGGGCGAATAGTACTCTAATAGAATATAAAATAAACATCCTATTATTTACTCTGAGGAGCACAAATAGTACTGTAACAGAAATATAACATAAACATTCTGTTTCTTACTCTGAGGAGGGCGAATAGTAGTGTAATAGAAATATAACATAAACATCCTATTATTTACTCTGAGGAGGACGAATAGTACTGTAACAGAAATATAACATAAACATCCTGTTACTTACTCTGAGGAGGGTGAAAAGTACTGTAACATAAATATAACATAAACATCCTATTATTTACTCTGAGGAGGGCGAACAGTACTGTAATAGAAATATAACATAAACATCTTATTATTTACTCTGAGGAGGGTGAATAGTACTGTAACAGAAATATAACATAAACATCCTGTTACTCTGAGGAGGGCGAATAGTACTGTAATAAAAATATAACATAAACATCATGTAACTTACTCTGAGGATGACAACTTGTACTGTAATAGAAGTTAAATGTAATATTCCAATTTCTTCCTCTGTGGACGGCAAATAGTGTAACAGAAATATAAATATATTATAACTTACACTGAGGAGGGTGAATAGTACTGTAATAGAAATAGAACTTAAACATCCTTTTATTTACTCTGAGGAGGGCGTATAGCACTGTAACAAACATATAACATAAACATCCTATTATTTACTGTGAGGAGAGTGAAAGGTCCTGTATTAGAAATATAACATAAACATTCTATTGCTTATTCTGAGGAGGTGGAATAGTACTGTAACAGAAATATAGCATAAACATCCTGTTACTTACTCTAAGGAGGGTGAATGGTACTGTAACACAAATATAACATAAACATCCTATAATTTACTCTGAGCAGGGCAAATAGTACTGTTACGGAAATATAACATAAACATCCTATTACTTATTCTGAGGAGGGCGACTAGTACTGTAATAGAAATATAATGTAATATTCCAACTTCTTCCTCTGAGGAGGGCAAATAGTACTGTAACAGAAATATAAATATCTTATAACTTACTCTGAGGAGGGTGAATAGTACTATAATAGAAATATAACATAAACATCCAATTATTTACCACTGAGGAGGGTGAATAGTACTGTAACAAACATAGAACTTAAACATCCTATTATTTACTCTGAGGAGAGAGAAAAGTACTGTAACAGAAATATAAACATTCTATTACTTACTATGAGGAGAGCGAATTGTAGTGTAACAGAACTATAACATAAACATTCATAGATTAGTACTAGGCTAACTGCCCTTGCGAGCTATTTTAACCCTAGCCAATTATCCCCTGTGAGATTCAAACCCTGTACCTTGTGTTTGTAAGGCAAACACCTTAACCATTAGGCCACCCTCCCAATAGGATGCCTATCTTATATTTTTGTTACAGTACTACGCGCCCTCAAATTGCAAATTGTACTGTAACAGAACTAAAACATAAACATCCTGTTACTTACTCTGTGGAGGGCGAATAGTACTGTAACAGAAATGTAACATTTACATTCTGTTACTTACTCTGAGGAGGGCGAATAGTACTGTAACAGAAATAAAACATTAACATCTTATTACTTACTCTGAGGGGCAAATAGTACTGTAACAGAACCATAACATAAACACACTGTTACTTACTCTGAGGAGGGCGACTAGTACTGTAATAGAAATATAATGTAATATTCAAACTTCTGAGGAGGGCAAATAGTACTGTAACAGAAATATAACATAAACATCTTGTTACTTACTCTGAGAAGAGCTAGTAGTACTGTAATAGAAATATAACATAAACATCCTATTATTTCCTCTGCTGAGGGTGAGTAGTACTGTAACAGAAATATAGCATAAACATCCTGTTAACTACTCTGAGGAGGACGAATAGTACTTTTACAGAAATATAACAAAAACATCCCGTAACTTACTCTGAGGAGGGTGAATAGTACTGTAACATAACTATAACATAAAAATCTTGTTACTTAATCTGAGGAGGGTAAAAAGTGCTGTAACTGAACTATAACATAAAAATCCTATTACTTTCTCTGAGGAGGGCGAATAACACTATAACAGAAATATAACATAGACATCCTGTTGCTTACTCTGAGGAAGGTGAATAGTACTGTAACAGAACTATAACAAAAATATTCTATTACATACTCTGAGAAGGACAAGTAGTACTGTAACAGAAATATAGCATAAACAACCTGTTGCTTACTCTGAGTAGGACAAATAGTACTTTTACAGAAATATAATATAAAGATCCTGTAACTTACTCTGAGGAGGGCGAATAGTACTGTAACATAACTATAACATAAAAATCCTGTTAATCTGAGGAGGGCAAAAAGTACTGTAACAGAACTATAACATAAACATTCTATTACTTACTCTGAGGAGGGCAAATAGTACTGTTACAAAAATATAGTATAAACATCCTGTTACTTACTCTGAGAAGAGCTAGTAGTACTGTAATAGAAATATAACATAAATATCCTATTATTTCCTCTGCGGAGGCTGAGTAGTACTGTAACAGAAATATAGCATAAACATCCTGTTAATTATTCTGAGGAGGACGAATAGTACTTTTACAGAAATATAACATAAACATCCTGTAGCTTACTCTGAGGAGGGTGAATAGTACTGTAACATAATTATAACATAAAAATCCTGTTACTTAATCTGAAGAGGGCAAAAAGTACTGTAACAGAACTATAACATAAAATCTTATTACTTTCTCTGAGGAGGGTGAATAGTACTGTAACAGATATATAACATAAACATCCTATTACTTACTCTGAGGAGGGTGAATAGTAAAGTAAAAGAAATATTACATAAACATTGTATTATTTACTCTGAAGAGGGCAAATAGTAGTGTAACAGAAATATAACATAAACATCCTATTACTTACTCTGAGGAGGGTGACTTGTACTGTAACAGAAATATAACATAAACGTCCTGTTACTTACTCTCAGGAGGGTGAATAGAACTGTAACAGAAATATAACATGAATATCCTATTACTTACTCTGAAAAAGGCAAATAGTACTGTAACAGAAATATAATATAAAGATCCTATTACGGTTTCAGTTTACAATCCCGAAGTACTGAAATATCGAATTCAGTATCCTGGGAATGTAAAGCCAAAAATTTAAAAGCCAAAACCCCAAAAGCACGAAATTCAAATTCGCGACTACCCACATACCCACTCCACACCTAAACAAGCCCAAATACACCTTCCTTCTTACACTATAAACCAACAAAACACACACAAACACAACAAGACAAAAACAACCGCTAACTCTACATATAAGCAGTGGGGCAAGCCTGCCTTCACCCACCATGTGGGGTGCTGTGCCCCCACACCACCCTACTTATATATACTAACTCCAAGGTCACACTAAAAACACAAACACACAAAAATCACCACTGCACACTCTACTCCCCCCTTGCTCAAACATATCACATACGTACAAATACCACCACTTGCAGCATTTACACACTCACAATCTCACCTACCTACCCCAAGCCACAACTCAAAACTCCAAACTCACTCACACACACTAAAATCCCTACCCAAAACCCTAGTAGAACATCAGTTACCTAAATCTCCAACTACATTGACACTGCAGATTTGATATTTCTGCATTTCTACACTTGGTATTCTGCACTTTTGCGCAAGTGCAGGTTTCAAGACTTCAGTCTCGAGCTATTGAAGTACGATATTTTAATAGCTCCAGATTCTGAAGTGTAACTCCTAAATAGAAATATAAAATAAACATCCTGTTACTTTGAGGAGGGGAAATAGTGTAACAGAAATATAACATAAACATCCTGTTACTCTGAGGAGGGTGAATAGTACTGTAACAGAAGTATAACATAATCATTCTGTTGCTTACTCTGAGGGGGTGAATAGTACTGTAACAGAACTATAACATAAGCATTCTGTTACTTACTCTGAGGAGGATGAATAGTATTGTAACAGAACTATAACATAAACATCCTGTTACTTACTCTGAGGAGGGCAAATAGTACTGTAACAGAAATATGACATAAACATCCTGTTACTCTGAGAAGGGCAAATATTACTGTAACAGAAATATGACATAAACATCCTGTTACTTACTCTGAGGAAGGAGAATCATAGTGTAACAGAATTATAACATAAATATCCTATTACTTACTCTGAGGAGGGCAAATAGTGCTGTAACAGCAATTACTACTTATTCTTAGGAGGAGGAAGAGCTCTACCCTAGACCTGTAACTTAGTATGGCTATACAACTTACTCTGAGGATGAGCAGGAGTACTCTCACAGGCATAAAAACAATGACTCCTGCTTCTCACTCTGAGGAGGAAAAAGACAACTCTTGGTGGACCAGCATACATTTAAAAAAATAAGTTCCCGAATTGTGAACAACCAGGTCAACTTATAAGGGTGCATTTTCAATGTGGTAATTCCCAGGGGTAGATTACCTACCAAAGGATACAATAATGCATTTTTTGACATTTACTTTCAGTCCATGATTTTGGCACCAGTTATTTATTTAAGACAAAACTTCTTGAATTATATCGAAGTAATTTGGGGATTTAATCACTGCTCCTAGCTTGCAGTTATCTGCAAACGTAGTCAACCACAGCCCTTGGTATTATCTTTTACTTCAGAAAAGTAGATGCCAAACAAAGGTTAATGTTTTCAAGTTACAATATGCTGCAGCTGTAGGGATCAAGACAACTTGAGGGGAGTGATTGGCATAATGGTTAAAGCGTGTACCTTACAGACACAAAGTGCAGGGTTTGATACTCACAATGGATAATTAGTTAGGCTTAAAATGGCTCACAACGGCAGTTAGCCTAGTGCTAACCTATGGACCTACTAAGATATATTTCGTCAAACAGAGTATGTCACTGACCCTCTTCAAGCGCAACCTTAATGAGTGGATGGGAAACCACAAATTTGTCCCAGGGGTTCCACCTGTGTCCCTCATTGACAGGAGTGATAGGTGCTGACTGAGGTTTCTCTTCTGGGGATAAACTCTTGGCTAGGCTTGTAAGGGCCCCAGAGCAATTAGCCTAGTAATCACCTATGATCCTATGAACTGAGAGATAAATTCCCAATGGAAAATAATCACATCCTAATAGATGCTCTCACAATGTATGGGAAACTTTTAGTTATGTACTTACCATAACGATAGATGTATGCAATCCATCTCGCCTACATTCGTAACTGATGGGCTCGGAGCCGAGAAACGTCTCCAACTTGGCTGATACACTAGCACAAAGTCTCTGATTGGCTGGGCCAACCCCTCTAACCCAGGATGCACCACACCCAAGCCCCCAGATCTTGTTTGCCCCACACAAACTCTCCCTCACATGCACTCAACTCACGGAGATACGTGATCCAGAGAGAAGAAATAAGACCTTCAGTGGAAACCCCAAAAGTGTTTCCTCCAAATCCTACAGGTAGGGGGCAGGAGGGGGGGTATATACAAATATAAGAGAGATGGATCGCATACATCTATCGTTATGGTAAGTACATAACTAAAAGATGTAATGCGATCCTATCTCGCCTACATTCATAACTGATGGGACCGCGTCCCTAGCACCTAGACCCTGGGAGGCTCACTGGAAAAAACACTCCTGAGCACTGTGGAACCAAAAGACACCTGACCTCTGGACGCCAAGTCTAATTTGTAATGAGAAACAAAGGTGTGTGGAGAAGACCAAGTGGCAGCAGCACAAATTTCATCCACAGACAGTCTGGAGTGGAAAGCTGTTGAAGTTGCCATGGCCCTAGTAGAATGAGCTCTAACTGGGAATGGAAGGGACCTTCCTGTTGATGAATAAATGAAGGACACACAATCCCTGATCCATCTGGTGATCGTGGCCTTAGTGACTGGTTTGCCAATTTTGTTATCTGCAAAGGCAACAAAAAGTTGATCTGATTTTCTGTCCTGCTGCGTCCTGTCCAGATAGAAATGTAAATGAAATCTGTATTCTGCATCGTTGGAAAAATTGGGAAAGAAGACTGGAAGCTCAATAGATTGTTGAAGGTAAAGAGCAGAAGAAACCTTAGCGAGAAAGGATGGATTTAATATCAGGGATACTCTGTCCTTATGGAAAATGAGATACGGAGGCTTGGCAGAAAGGGTTTGAAGTTCTGAAACCCTTCTGGCCGAAGTAATAGCTACCAAAAATGCGGTCTTCCATGACAAGAATTTTTTCTCACAAGTTGTTGCTGGTTTGAATGGAGGGGACGTCAAGGCACCAAGGACCACATTCAAATCCCATGGCAAAACTGAATGCGATATAGGGGGACGAAGCAACCACGCTCCTTTAAGAAAAGCCTTACACAATTTGTGACTCATGAGTGAAGGATCAAAGGCAACATGATAATTGGAAATTGCTGCTAATTGTACCTTCAGCGTAGAAATGGCGGAACCTTGGCTAAAAAGAGAAGCCAAGAAATCCAGAACCGCAGAAACAGGGGCTGTCAGGGGATCAAGGTTATGCCGCTGGGCCCAAAGAGAAAATCTCTTCCATTTGCTAAAATAAATACCTTTGGTAAAAGGCTTATGCGAAGAGGACAATATTCAAACCACCTCAGGCGAAAAGGCATGTTGCCTGACTAAGGTTAGAAGCGGAGCAGCCAAGCCGCCAGTTTGAGAGTCCATAAAGATGGATGGGCTTGCCCCGACTGATGAGTCAGGAGGTCAGGAATCGGATTCAGGATCCAGGGGCTGTCCACCGCGTACTTCCGCAGGAATGGGAACCACACTTGACGGGGCCAGAATGGGGCTATCAAGATTATGGTGCTTCCCAGATGGATCGCCTTCTGAATCAGTCTGGGCAGTAGAGGAAGTGGAGGGAAGGCATAGAGTAGACCGGAGGGCCATTTGTGAACCAGTGCATCCCTGGGTTCTTCCCCTTGAGCAGGGATCAAGGAGAAGTAGTTGTCGCACTTCGCATTCAGCGGACTGGCAAATAGGTTGCAGCAAGGCAACCCCCACAGGATGAAGATCCGATCCGCCACTTGATCGTTCAGGGACCATTCGTGGGGCAGCAAGATGTCCCTGCTCAGCCTGTCTGCTATAACATTGGATTTCCCGGGAATGTGAGTTGCCACTAGAAACCTCTGGGAAGCAATCACCCATTCCCACACTCTCATGGCTTCTCTGCAGAGGGGGTAAGACCTGGTTCCTCCCTGTTTGTTGAGGTACCAAACCACTGACATATTGTCTGAAAGAATCGCAATCGTCCCCAGTGGGAGAGAGCTGTGTAGTGCCTGCAACACTAGAAGCACCACTCTCATTTACAGGACATTGATATGTAGGCGAGTCTCGTGATCTTGCCAAGCGCCTTGGACAGTCCTGCCCAGATAATGCCCCCCCCCACCCTATCTGGGAGGCATCCGTAGCAATGGAGGATGGAGGGTAGAAAGATTTGCCCAGGTTCAGGTTGGAGGAGAGAAGCCACCAGTGAAGATCCCATTGACACGAGTCCGTGATAATTATCGGGTGGGACAACGGAAGTTTCTGGAAAGACCATTTGCTCGATAGGAGCCACTGTAGAATCCGCATGTGCAGTCTTGCTAGCGGAACTAATAGAATAGAGGCCGCCATGGATCCTAAGAGTTGAAGGACTAACCTGGCCGGAGCTTTCCGACGGGGCAATAGGTCCTTGACTTGGTTCTGTAAAACCCTTATCCTTTCTGTTGGGAGGTAGGCTTGCATTTCTATAGAGTCTAGCTCTGCGCCTATAAAGGCAACACGCTGTGATGGCAGCAATACAGACTTTTCCCAGTTGAATGTTATGCCTTGCAATTGACCCAATTCGATGGTAGTAGTCACAGCATGAGTGAGTAGATGCTTGGTGGGAGCAGTGAGGAGCCAGTCATCTAGATACGGAAACACCTGGAATCCAAGATGCCTCAGGTGAGCCGTTACCACTGCCAGGCACTTGGTAAACACCCTGGGGGCTGTGGTGAGACCAAATGGCAGGGCTCGAAACTGGTAGTGACTGGTTCCCAGGTGGAAGCGTAAATGAGCCCTGGATGCCTTGTCTATCTTGATGTGATAATAGGCATCCTTGATATCGATGGAGCACATCCAAACTCCTTCTTCCAGCAATGGAAAAATGGATTGTAGCGTGACCATCCGGAACTTGGACTTCTTTACAAAGCGGTTGAGACGGCTGAGATCCAGGATAGGTCTCAAGTCCCCTGTTCTTTCTGGCACCAAAAATAATCTTGAGTAAGTTCCTAATCTGGCCTGGCCTTCGGGGACTGGCTGGATGACTCCTTTTTCCAGCAGCTTTACCACTTCTGTAGCTGCCTAAACCCTTTGACTGGGTGGAACATCCGGGATTTTCCTGGGGGGGGGGGGATGAATAAACGGGATGGTGTAACCTCCGGCGATGATCCGAAGCACCCACTGATCCTGAGTGATGGACTCCCAGGCTTTCAGGTGCTCCAAAAATTGACCCCCCACTGGCTCTGAAGACGCACAGTTGGGCCGTCCCTCAGGGACGTTGGAAGGATGAACCGCGAAAGGATTCGCGGTCTCCTGTGTTGCTGGGGCCTCCGCCGCCTCTAGGGCGACGTCTTCCAGAATAATTCCCCCTCCCCTGCCTCTGGAGGGGGGTTCACCTTGATGAGCCAGGAAAGACCTTTGCGATTTCTTGAACCACATCTTTCCTCCCCTCTGAGCCTTGGGATAAGGTCTCGTGGGAAGTGAAAAACGGGCCCCAACGGCAGACAAGGTCTTGCCCTCCTGCTCGCATCTAGTGAGGGTGTCCTTCACCTTGGGTCCAAAGAGGGAGGACCCATCAAAGGGAGCGTCTGTGAATGAAGACTTGAATGCCTCCGCAAAGTGATACAAGCGCATCCAAGCCTGCCTCCTTAGGGCTACGCCCAAACTCGCTGTTCTACCCGCCCCCTCGGCCGCATATGAAATGAGCCTCATGGACGAGTTAATGATGGATGACAGGGTCGATAGCTGGGCATTGACAGACTGAGCCAATGCCTCAGGCACATTACCTGACAGGGTATCTCCCAACTCCTTCATGAGATCCCTTTGTAGTCTTGTGAAATGGCACAAATAATTCAGTGACCGCAGGGTAAAGGTCGCTGAAGATAGGGTACGCTTCCCATACCTATCCATGCTCCTAGATTCCTTCTTAGGTGGATGGATAGACTTCGAAGCCTCTGCCACATCCTGTTGAGTGGCAGATGCCACCACCATAGCATCTACCGGAACTCCCTTAGTGAGAAATTGCTTATCGGGGGTGCAGACAAGAATTTATTGGGGCGAGTGGGGACAGGCTCCACAGAGTCAGGGTGTTCCCACACCCTTCGACAAATAATGTCCAGTAATTCGTCGAAGGGTGGAGATACCCAGGAGGTGGAGGGCTGGGCTCCGAAGGCCTTGAGGGACACCGACTCTTCCGCGGAAGGGGTCTTGGAAGGCCAGTCGCCCCTCTGTCTCAAGATCTCTAGTATGTTTGAGAACGAGACATCATCAGAGGATGACTTAGGGGATCCTTCCGCATCATCCAGATCGTTGTCTGAGGTGACGGACTTGTCTGGGGAGTCCACGTGCTTCCTCTTACATATCTTTTTCCTAGGGGTCTCTTCAGGCAAGGACTCTGAAGGCCCTTCAGAAACTTGGGGACCACAGAAGGAAGTATCCTCAGGCCTGGGAACCCCGCTGTCTGAGGACAGGGGTGCAACAGAGGCTCCAGTCGCCATGTCCAGGGAAGGAGCTACAGATTCCGGGGAAGTAACTAGGGGCTTTGCCAGCGCACTCCTCATAGCCTTGAGGGCGGGTCCACTAGAGTCTGCTGAAAGACCCACCTCCGAGGCCCTGACCAGAGTCGGGGCTCCCCTCGCTGAAGCACCAAGAGGGAGACTCAGAGCCAAAACCAGAGGCCCCAATGACTCCCCGTCAGGCCCGACCGAAGAGCCACGAGTACCAGGACCTGTCGAAAGTATCGAGAAGGTCGGAGCAGAAGTTGGTGCCAATGGACTAGCAGTGGGTCTCGGAACCGACCCGACAACTTCCCCAGCTCCTGTAAACTCTGGTTCCGACAACCCTAAGGTTGTCAAAGGAGGAAGCAATGATACAGGCAAGGCTGGCTCCGGAGCTGACTGGGCTGGAGCTGACAGTAATTTGGAGAAGACCGGTGACTGTAGGAGCCTCTGGACAACCCTGTCCAGATCCAAATCAGAGAGCCTAGAGGATTTGGAGGAAACAGAAGGGGCTCGACAAACTGTCTCCATAGGCTCCAAAATCACCATAGGAGTTCGGCTCCAAATCGGCTCCAACAACATCGGAGCCGAGGAAGACTCAAGAAACACCGAAACTTCCTTCGGAGCTGATGAAGTAGGAGCCGAAGAAACCAATCCCGGAGTCGACCCTCTGTCTATCGGCTCCAAAGTCATAGGAGCCAAGGGGGGAGATCCCAATTTTGAACCCTTTTCCATCGGCTCCGAAGCCCGTGGAACCGAGGAAGGGGAAGCAGAACTTGGTCTCTCATCTGTCGGCTCCGAGGGCAATGGCGCCGAAAATGAAGACATAGATTTTCCTCTTTTGGCTGGCGGCGGATCCGACGGGCTGGTCAGAACCGACGACCTCTTCTTCTTACCACGAGGCTCTGAAGATTGAAGAGCCTCTTCAAAGGAAGGTCTGATTAATCATTTTAAAATCAATTTATTTTTCCTCTCCTGAAGGACTCTCGAGGAGAAGGCATGGCAAACACTGCAAGACTCTTGCAAGTGCTTGGCCCCTAAACAGTAAACACAGATGTCATGGCCATCTGTGATAGACATTTTGTATCCGCATTTGGTACATTTCTTGAAGCCAGAAGGCTTATGCTCTTTCCCAGACATTCTCACGAAACACACACAGAAGGAATGGGGGTGGAGCTCTAACTTAAACACTCTAAAGGTAGGGCTAAGGCCCTCTAAGTTAAATGGGCCTAGCCCACCAAACACCTGGAATTTACCACAGAAAACAAACTTTATCCTGAAACAACCAATACACAGTCAGACAACAAGATAGCTATGAAATAGTTGTTTTTGGTTAACTCTTAAGAAAAGGCCCACAAAAAGCCAAAAATTTGACTAAAAATAGGGTACTTAGCCACAGCCAACTCGAGACCATGTCGTATCTCTAGAAGCGGCAAACGAGATCTGGGGGCTTGGGTGTGGTGCATCCTGGGATAGAGGGGTTGGCCCAGCCAATCAGAGACTTCGTGCTAGTGTATCAGCCGAGTCGGAGCCGTTTCTCGGCTCCGAGCCCATCAGTTATGAATGTAGGTGAGATAGGATCGCATTACATCAGCTGTTTTGGAAAAGGCGACTAAAGCAGGCAGAAATGGCTAAGTGTCTAACATCAACAGAGAATAGAAAATGACCCAGAGGAGCATGCAAGGAGCAAAGCTAGGAAAAATGCAATTACCATAGCAACACTGGTGAGGGGTTCCACAATCTGGCTATAAACACCAGATGAGGAGTACCTCCTCTCCATAAGGGGTCAGGACTACAATGGAGATGATGATGCAACAGGAATCATCACAGGAGGAGTGGACACCCATACATTCAGACCACTGAGCAGCCACAGTGCGTCAGTCATTGAGGCTAGTGCATAGGTGATGGCAGTACTGCATATTACATATACTGCCCAGGATAACTGGGTATATATATATATATATATATATATATATATATATATATATATATATATATATATATATAATATGAAGATAGATATAGATAGATAGATAGCTTATTACATTTTTCATCAACAGCTAAAACATCTATGTCATGTATGCAAGAAAACTCATACTGCTTGCACATAAATTTTGGTTGTCAGAGGTCTCGGCATGTCATCCCTTATTCCTTCACAGGCTCAATACCAGAACCAAACCCTTCCATTTTTCTAGTACAACACTCCAAAGGAGAAAGCAAAATGGCTGTTGAAAGTGATGCCATAACTCTTGTACACATGACACAGCATGTGGACAGTGACACACAAAGTCTCAAAGAGCACTGGTAGGACCCCAGTCAGCAGATTCAGATCTCCATAAACAGTGACATGGGCTAAGATTATCAATATAATAATGATGTGGTCAGCCCCATATCCCATAGCACATACATATCTTCATAAACAGTGGCATGGGCTCACATTATCAATATAATAATGAAGTGGTCAGCCCCCTATCCCATAGCAGATACATATTTCCATAAACAGTGACATGGGCTCACATTATCAATATAATAATGAAGTGGTCATCCCCCTATCCCATAGCACATACATACCTTCATAAACAGTGGCAAGGGCTCACATTATCAATATAATAATGATGTGGTCGGCCCCTTATCCCATAGCACATACATATCTCCATAAACAGTGACATGAGTTCACATTATCAGCATAATAATGAACCAGTAGGACCAGATCCCATAGCAGCTACATATTTCCATAAACAGTGAATGGTTCAGATTATCGACATAGTAATGAACTGGTAGAACCCCCATCAGCAGGTACATATCTCCATAAATAGAGACACGGGCTCAAATTATTGACATAATAATGAATTGGTAGGACCCCATCCCACAGCAGATACATATCTCCATAAACAGTGATGCAAACACACACACACACACACACACACACACACACACACACACACACACACACACACACACACATGCACAGACATACCTTTGAGCACATACAGAAAAGGGATACATACACCATACTCAAACACATATACATTTACACATGTAGACAGGTTTTACACACACACACACACACACACACACACACACACACACACACACACACACACACACACACACACACACACAATTTATTGCTATGTACGTTCAGATACATAGACACAGCTGCACAAGATAAGTCACCTGGGCTGACAGTCTGAGCATGGAGAAGCAGAGTAGCTTCATCCTGTTCTGATTCTCCTGATAGAACAAAACAGATTAACAATTCAGCTAATAACCTCATAATAGTATGAATTGTTGCTGCTTTGCAGGGCTTTTGTGTAGTAAGGATATAAATGCATTGTTGTACCATCTAACAAAACAGTGCGCTGGGGTACATGAGAGATTAATCTCAATAGACCATGTACACAAACCACTGTATTTACATGCCATATCAAACATCCTCACTGCACTTCTGGGCAGTGAGGGCATTATGAATCAAAATCCCCTTGTGTACCTCATAAAGCCACAGTATGAAGATGCCTAGAAATTCTGACCATGGTGTCTGTGACTTTTTGCCTTGACTAGTTAGTGACCACTACAGCTTTAGCAACTGTACCTGTACACTCTGAATTCATTTAATGATTCTTATTTCCATGTAGCTCAAACTGATCAATAGATTTGGTTGAGGTACTGAAACAGTCAATTTTAAATTTTTATAAACCTAGTGCAAGTCATTCAGGTCTAATAACTACTCCTATTTCCAACAACTTTGCTCCATGCACTTTACTAATTCTTTATTGTTGTATTGTGTATATAATGTAAATATTGTAAATAGTTTGCACTCCCTTTTATCCCCCTCCCTAACATTTATGCTTGTTCCACCACTCTGCCCTAACAAGACTCAAATTCTATGTAACCTTTTTAACCAACCATGTCAATATATGACTCATATGCTATGTAACCACTGTACCTCATACTCTCTCTGTATCACAATTTACCAGTATTCATAAAACTTAATATTATCTGTTCTATCTTAATGTATCTATATCTTTGAATCTTAATTTTAATTTTACCTCTTGTTTTTTTAATTTTACTATGTAATGTGGAGCTTTTCTCCCCGGGCCTCCACTGAAAACGGGCTCCTGAGCCTAGTGGACCTCCCCGGTCATCAAACTGAAATAAATAAATAAATAAATAAATAAAATAAAAATGGGATCATTATGTAAAAACAAAGAAAGTTAGAAGTGAAGCTTTTGGCTCAGGTATACAGCACTTAAATTCCAATTGAGTGAAAGCATTCTCATTTAAGATATTTCAATGTAGTCCAATATCAAGATTAAATGCAAGACATTTTCTGTTTACTTAACTATTTAGTCCAGTGATTTTTAAATGGCAGCATCAATAATCTAAGTGTCTTGTGAAGAAACTGTATGCACTTCACATACATGAATTACATTCACAAACAAACCTCAAAGCAATTCTGAAGTGTTTATTATAGAGAATTAGTAAAAAAAAAATATTTGAAATGTTAATTTCCAACACATTTTGTCTTTTTGACCTTTTCTTTTTTTTTTTACATTTGCAGACTTGAGAAAATGATGATGAAAACTACATTTCTTGCATTCCTGATGTTCCCTTGTCATGCTGATAACTACATCTTAAAAAAACACGCTGTCTGCTGAACAGACTGCTTCTTATTTTTAACTGTGTTATCACATTGAGTAAATCACTGGTTTTCTTTGTTGTTGTATGATTTGAAGCTTTCATCATATTAAACTGAGCCCTGATAGAAGCATTTTATTGGTATGAGCATATCTGAACTTTCTTTTAATTGTAAAGATATCCATAACCTTATGTAGCTACTTTGTTTCAATGCTAGTCAGTGTAGCTGCACTGCATACATTCAAGACTTTGTCCAAAGTGGGGTGCATAGCCAAGATGTTGGCTGGTTAGCAACACTTTCCTTTAGCTTTGCTATCTAATATACATTTCTGACAGGACCAGTCAATGAAGAAGAATTTACAAGATTTACTTTCTTCTACTAATGATTTATCTAAAAAATCGATACAATGGACAATAAACGGAATTTATTTAAATAAGAGACTTCTAAGTAGATGGATGTGATGAAAGAAATGATAAAACAGCATAACACTCAAATTAATGGTATGGAAGACACCTTAAATGACCTAGAGGGTAGAGTTACTGAACAAGAGCATCAAGTGGAATTTCTTTAAAAAAAAAACACTTCTTTGCTCAGTAAAGTAGATGATCTAGAAAATTGATTACAAAGGAACAATCTTGGTATATATGGACTGCCAGAAAAAACAGAAAGTGGATAACAAGATAAACTTTTTCACTTGGTTACCTACCATATTAAATCTACAAGAATCCCCTTCTTATGGCATAGAAAGAGCCCATAGGTCACTGACAGCTTCTTTATCTTGTAAAAAGCTAAACTCTAACCCAGGATCTATAATTGTACAGTTTCTTTCTTCTCATGACAAAGATTTAATAAAAACTGCATTGGCTAACTCTCCAGTCAAATTCATTGATAATCTCATAAGATTTGACAATGATTATTCCTCTGCAGTGATTACAAGAAGGAAATAATATCTTCAACTAATTAAAGAACTGAAAAAGAAACACAATGTTCATTTTTTGTTTCCAGCAAGGCTAAAAGTATTCTTTCCAGATGGTACCAAAACTTCTGACACATTAGAATCTGCTGTTGCATATTTACTAAACATCATCATCAGAGGTCAAACAGAAGAAATGGACTGCAGTGGTTTTTCACTTAAGCATCAAGCAGATAAGAACAACTGGAAGTTAGATGACAAAAAAAGAAAAGACAAAAATAAATGACTTATTAATTATTGTTTTTCTTCTTTGTCTTTGCATTAGCAATTGTATTGCTTACAAGTCGACTAAAGAGGACTATCATTTTTTTCACATCCCATAATGGAAAAAAGGGTAAAAGCTTTTTTTCTTATTTATTTTCTCTCTACATATGTTTAATTGTTTATGTTTTAGTTAAAACAGTAATAATACAACATTAAGCAGCAAAGTACACGACACATAATAGAATCTAGTAAAGAACAGAATATGGTTTCTTATATCATCTTATAATAAATACTAAGTAACTCAGTAGTTACAAGGGCGTTTATGAAAAACTCAGTAACACATCTACAATTAGCCTGTTCTATTTCACATGACATAATGCATTATACTAACTGTCTTATTATAATACCATGATTAACTAATAAGCTAGATAAATAATTTGATTTAATATATTAAATATTTACATTCCTAATAGAAATATATTTTCTGTGGTAGATTAAATGCTTATAAAAACATTTGTTTACATGACTGACTGTTTCTGTGGCTTTGTAGTTTAGAGATGTATTAGTGATTGCAAATGTTCTGCTGCATGGTCATTTGTATTAAAATGAAAGATAAATAAGTTTTTTATTTAAACTAATTGATTCAAGTTGCTGTCTATATTAAATATAGTTATGTATTTATTTTGGAGCTTAGAATGGCTATAAATGTTTGATTGAATTAGATACATCGCTGCGAAGTGAAGGTGATTACTGGTTTTCGGTTCATAAGCTTGAGCAGATAGGCTCATAGGTTCATAGGTGTTTAGTAGGCTAATGACCACAAATACCTTTTTAATCCTAGCCATGTATCTCTGACAAGTACTGATACCCTTGATAAGTGTACGCATGGGCCTGGGAGATGAAACATTTATAGATTACCTGTTTGCATCAGAGGCATAGGTGCCAAACCAGGGGTTAATTTCCAGTTTCCTATCCAATTGTCCAAGTTGCACTTGAATTGGACTAGGCAGGAACTCTGCTTCACATCGACAGGGAGCCTGTTCCATAAACGGGATAGTCTCTGGAATGCATATCTATCCCTCCAGCAGGTCCTATTTATATCACAGACAAAGTTTAAGTCTTTAGAATGGGTAATTCTGTTACTGTCTGTTTTCTGGATATGCAGGAGGTCCATAAGAGTGGGGTCTGATAATGCCCTGTATGCCAGGCATAGATCACCCCTCAAAAGAATGTAGAAGACAGAATACAGGGAAAGGGCCTTGAAGCAGTCTGCATAGGACATATTACTTATGCCCTGCCCTGAATTCTTTTAGTGAGGAACCTCTGTGGACATTCCAGTTGTTGGATATACCTGGTTAGTTACATACCAAAGGGGGAATTGTACTCAATGATAGGTCTGATGAATGCCGAATACAGTGGAGCAATGACTTCCTTGGACTTAGATCCCATACCTTTGTTTATAAGTTGTGTAACATAGAATGATTTCCTCACCACTGTAGACACATGATGATCAAAGACTAGATTACTATCTTGGTGTGTGTCCCTAAGTCTCTGACTACTGGGTCAACTCTAAAGGGTGTGTTGTCAATATGTCAGCTACCAGGCATGGATGACTTCCCAAAGGATACTATTATGCATTTCTTGACATTTAGTTTTAGTCCATGACTCTGACACCAGTTTTTTTTTCTATATCAGCCCCTCCTTGAGAACATTTGTGTCAGTGTGAGATTCAATGACAGCTCCTAATTTGCAATCATCTGCAAATTTAGTCATCCAGAGACCACTGACATTGGCCTTGATGTCTTAGAAGTAAATGCCAAAAAGGAGCGGTCCAAAGACTGATCCCCGTGGAACTGCACTTGTGACTGGCCTTTTTGTAGAGGTGGACTCCCCAATTTTAACTTCCTGGGTCCTGTCTGTGAGCCAGTTGACTATCCACTGGGTGACATATTTTAATTTAAACTGTTAAAAGCACTTCGTAAAAGGTTCTCTCAATATCTTATTTCTGAGAAGAGCGCTTTGTGGCAGTTTAATCTGACGACTACTGATGACGAATCTGTGGAAGTGACTGAAGTGACCGAACGGTTACAACAGGTGATGGAAGAGATTGAGAAGGACTTTCTCAAACTTAAGAGATTGCAGGCACAGAGGCACCACTTTCAGTTGTGTCTCGAGAAGAAGATCATACCTCGTGGCCTGCGAGTTTTCAATATTCCGACACAGGGCTCGCAGTATCCGGAACTTTTAATTCACTGGCAACAGATAAATCTTGAGGTAAGCAATCAGTATATGTGCTTACTGGTTGATTTCTTTTTACCTGAAGAGAATAATTTAGTTGAATCTATTAAGAACAAACAGGAATTCATTTTTAATAACTTTACAGCATCGGCTGTGAATCCTTTATTCGAAAGTCTGTTAGATGGTGTTGCAGCTTTTGAACGGAAGCTGTTCCAACAAAAAAAGATTAAGATATTGAGAGACCTAAAAGACTTTAAACTGGGACATGTCTTTATGTGGCCTCGAACTGGGGGCAATTCAGACCAGAGTGCTGCCTCCAATAATCGGCAACCCTTAACTACTCCTGCCAGTTCTTTGACCACTAAGAACTCTGAAGTAAGCGATAATGACTCTTTATTAAAAAAGACTGTTGGCGTCAACTGTGCAACGAAACAACAGCTTGAATGTTCCAATGACTGTCGCACAGTAGTTAATGGTTCTATAATTAATCAAAATGATGAAATAGTATGCTGCATAAATGAAAATGAAACTAATACAGAAATTATTGGGGCTAATGTAATGTGTACCCCTCATTTGAATGATGGTGAAATTCATAATATTCCAAATAAACATATAGAGAATTTGTTTCTCAAAGTCAAAGTTAGTAAAAAATTTGGCGTTAATGAAGTGATTGAACCAGTAGTCCGCCCCAAGTCTCATGCATATCATTTGCCAGATGTCCCCCTGCTGGTTGATACTGATACAATCAGTGAAGGCATTTCTTTTCCCTTACCAGTCAGACCAGACCAAGGAGGGAGAAGGACCAGATCGATGAGTCAGGGGTGCCAAAAACGCAAATACTCAGGGAGTATTTACAGAACCAAACACTCAAAAAATGTGGGGGAAAATGAACAATCATTAATTTTTAATATTTCTTCACATGTACTTTCTATAGAGGAAAACAAAGTTTTATCTAAAGGATTGAATTTCATTCCTTCTTGTAGAAGTAATTTATCTGATACAGTTTTAGATCTTCAACTATTCTGTAGGAATATTATGCTTTGTATGTTTCATGGTACCACTACTAGTGATATATGTGAAATAGCTCAAGCCCCGAGTTTTCATTTGAAGAAATTGAGTAATTTCATCCCAGTGAATCATCCAATAGTGGAAGCTTATTTGAAGTTAACTGAGGATGAATTATTTAAATATTTTGATAGCACTGGACCGAACATGAGAGGTAGGCATAGATATAACCTTAGTTTCAAAGAAAGGAAAGCACTTAGGGATTTACAGCACAATCAGACCATTGTCATTAAACCTGCAGACAAAGGGGGTTTAATCACTATTTTGGATAGAGTGCATTATGATAGAGCTATGGTCAGCTTGCTCAATGATGTGAAGTTTTATAAGAAAATACTGGATCAGGATGTGGTCAATATTATTGAATCAGTGTTTAGATCCCTAACAGAGGTGTTCAAGGGAGGCTTCATTACTAAAGAAATCTATGATTATCTTGTTGTTATGAATCCACTTATCCCTATAATCCAGGGGTTACCCAAAGTACATAAAAATCCGACTGATCCACCAATGAGACCCATAGTAGCAGGTGGAGGTTGAGTAACTGAACTCCTTTCCGTTTATGTCAAGAAGCATCTAAGACCAGTGATTGATTCCAATAAGTTTATACTTAGAGATTCTAAGCATTTTTTGATTGACCTCTATGATTACGTTAAAGAACTTCATGATCTAGAAGATATTTTGCTTGTGACTCTAGATGTACAATCTTTATTCACAGTGATACCAAACAAATTTGGTATTCAGTCTGTGCATGAGTATTTATTGCAACATAGTGAGTTGTCCTTAGTTCAAATAGATTTAATAACATTATTTCTTGAATTAATTTTAGAGAACATTTTTATATTTAATGGTGACTTATTCTCCCAGTGTGATGGGGTTGCCATGGGCACCCCTTGTGCAAACAGTTATGCTAACATGTTTTTAGCACACTGGGAGAATACCATATTATTCCACACTGATGAGTTTAAAGCTCATGTTTTATTTTATCGATGTTTCGTTGATGACCTCTTCCTTTTGTGGAGAGGTAATGTAGAAGATTTATTTGTATTTTATCACATGATAAATTCACTCACTAGCTGCTTGAAATTTACCTTGAATTGGTCTGCTACACGTATAGAATACTTAGATCTCTATATTGAGAAATTACCCAGTGGCCTCATTAACACAGGTGTTTTTCGAAAAAGTTGTTATAGGAACTCTTTACTTTACAGGACTAGCATGCATCCTGATTATATTTTTAGAAATCTTATTTGAGGCCAGGGTGTCAGGACTACAAGGTTAAATTCCCTAGAGAACCGTTTTCAAGAAGAAGTTGTAGATCTGGAGAATAGATTATTAATCAGAGGATATAGGCAGGAAGAAGTTGCCGAATCTCTATGTGACATCAACTTATTGAGACAGAACATTGCAGCACCATACTTTGGTCCTTTGAGCTCTGTAGTAAATCAGAGTAGACAAACTGAGAACATTTTTCTCAAGGTGCCCTTATTTTATACATCAGACAACAAAGAATTAAAGAATTTTGGCAAAAATTGGCCTATTTTGCAAATAGATGAGGACATAAAAGGAATTGTAGGTGAATATCCAAAATTTTTGTATAGGAATCGAAAAAATTTGAAAAGGTTGTTGTGCCATCAGAATTCCCCAATAACATTTAATAGTCGAGGCAATACAAATCCCTGCGGTGATTGTAATTTTTGCTCATATATTGAGACTCAAAGAGAAATGTTGTCATCTGGATACACACAGGGAATTTATATTTCATGCTGAGGCCACATGTAGAACCTCAAATGTTGTATACTTGGCAGAGTGCCAAGCATGCCATTGTTTTTATGTTGGGAAGACAAATAGACCTTTTAAGGACAGGATTCGGGAACACCTATATAACATCAGGAGATGCTCCGATAATAATCCACTTGCGAAACATGTTAGTAGGTTTGATGACAGTCATTATTTCTTATTTAGGGTCATTGAGGTCATTAGTCCCAGTATCAGAAAAGGTGATATTAGGAATCATACTGAATTTAGGGAGAATAAATGGATTATTACTCTTAGGGCAGATAGGGGCAGTGGCTTAAACGAGAGGGCTTCTATAAAACCTCTTTTAAAAAAATGAAGGATACAAAAATGAAATGTATATATACATACATATTTTATTTTATCTTTATATTGTATTTATTAACAGTTGATTTTTTTACTATTTTTTACTATTGTTATTGTTTTTAGAGATTGCATTATGTAGAGTTGTGTTATATTATTTTATTTATATGCTTGCATATGCTCATATTTAGTTGCTTGCTTAGATATATTAAGTGATGTTTATAAGTCGTTTATTTATTTAGATATATGCACTTCATGTATTTTCTAGTGTTATTTCTTTAAGGTAGTAGCATAGTTAATTGATTCATTATGTTAGTTAACAATTTCTTAGGCTCTGATTGGGCTATTAGATTTTGAATTGTAGTAAAAAGACCTTTGTTTATGGTGCTGGTATATGGTCTGATGAAGCTCATTTAATGAAAGCGCTTACCGTGTGCACTTGTATCGAATAAAGTACATGTTTTTATATTATCTGGGACATCTTGGTTGCTTCGTTGAACTATTTTGGCGATTTTATTGTTAAAAATGTGTACTTACTTTTTTCCTTGTTTTCTCACCCAGATCGTGAGTCAAAGAACTTCAACAGATCTGTTTCTAAGTCCAAATCTTGAACTTCAGATATCCCTTAGTTAAAATCCCTTCACAATAGTGTGGCTGCCTCAAAATGAAACTAAATGGCTCAGACATTATGTAATTGCACTAGTTAAAGGTCAAACTTGAGCTGTTCACCATGTCTGTTTTTTTTAAGTGATAAAATCACTGTTTTACTTTGTCTAGAAGTACTGTATATAACAGTACAACTATGAAATGTCTTTCCATTAATGTAAATGGCTTTAATAGTAGTAAAGGAGGAAGTTTAAATATTTAAGATTATTTTATCCACAGGTTATTTTTTTACAGGAGACACATCTTCTACAAGCAGACTGAAGCAAGTTCAACATCAGTAATTATACAGTTTTAACAATCTCACATCACAAACAAAAGATGAGAGGAGTAATGATTTTTAGGAAAAATTTAATAATAATGCCCAAAGTTATGAATACTTATCAGAACAGTTCAGGTATGCTTTGACTGGTAGCTTTAGATATTAGTGGGAAAATACATCCATTAGTGAATTCCTGGATTCCTGGATTAGGAGTAGGGGCAGTTAAGCAACAGATAGAAGAGAAAATCCAATACTCTAAAGGAGACAATATTAGCTGGGGATTTTAATTGCATAAATGATGATAGTGGCACCCAATACTATAAGCACACGTAGTAAAACTGCTTCTTCAAAGGCATTGACAGAATTTATTGGCATGTATATTTGATAGATATAAATAATTATAAAGATTCAGAATCACTATTTTACACATACTATTCACACAGACACGGCGATTACTCAAGAACTGATAGAGTATGACTATCAAGAGAATTACTTACAAAGCTAGTTAAAGTAATTTTGTGCCCCCATGTCAAACCACAATGCACATACATTTGACTTGAAATAGAAACAAGTCAAAGGTTAACTATCACTAGAATACCATCTTACATAATGAATTTCAAAGATTTTAAGTAATTTTATATAAAGGAAGTACAATCATTTCTTCAGATAAATATCACTGAAGACACTTCAGAAATATCTATCTATCTATATATATATATATATATATATATATATATATATATATATATATGGGACAAGCTGAAGTACTACGTGTATGGCAAAACTTGACCATGGTATAAAAATAAGAAGCAATGGAATAAAGATTTGGCAGAGATGCAGGATAACAATGACAGATTAAAAGGGAATATTCAGAAGGGGATGGAGAACCTAGCTACTGAGATGGATTAATTAAAACGTAATATTCAGAAGGGGTGGAGCACTTATCTACTGAATTGGAAGAATTAAAATGTAACATTAAAAGGGGATGGAGCACTTAACTACTGAATTGGAAGAATTAAAATGTAATATTCAGAAGGGGATGGAGCACTTAACTACTGAACTGGAAGAATTAAAATGTAATATTCAGAAGGGGATGGAGCACTTAACTACTGAATTGGAAGAATTAAAATGTAATATTCAGAAGGGGTGGAGCACTTAACTACTGAATTGGAAGAATTAAAATGTAATATTCAGAAGGGGTGGAGCACTTAACTACTGAATTGGAAGAATTAAAAGTAATAATCAGAAGGGATGGAGCACTTAACTACTGAATTGGAAGAATTAAAATGTAATATTCAGAAGGGGATGGAGCACTTAACTACTGAATTGGAAGAATTAAAATGTAATATTCAGAAGGGGATGGAGCACTTAACTACTGAATTGGAAGAATTAAAATGCAATATTCAGAAGGGGATGGAGCACTTAACTACTGAAATGGAAGAATTAAAATGTAATATTCACAAGGGGTGGCACACTTTACTGAATTGGAAGAATTAAAAATCTAATATTCAGAAAGAGATGGAGCACTTAACTACTGAACTGGAAGAATTAAAATGTAATATTCAGAAGGGGATGGAGCACTTAACTACTGAATTGGAAGAATTAAAATGTAATATTCAGAAGGGATGGAGCACTTAACTACTGAATTGGAAGAATTAAAATGTAATATTCAGAAGGGGTGGAGCACTTAACTACTGAATTCGAAGAATTAAAATGTAATATTCAGAAGGGGATGGAGCACTTAACTACTGAATTGGAAAAATTAAAATGTAATATTCAGAAGGGGATGGAGCACTTAACTACTGAATTGGAAGAATTAAAATGTAATATTCAGAAGGGGATGGAGCACTTAACTACTGAACTGGAAGAATTAAAATGTAATATTCAGAAAGGGATGGAGCACTTAACCACTGAAATGGAAGAATTAAAATGTAATACTCAGAAGGGGATGGGGTACTTAACTAATGAATTGAAAGAATTAAAATGTAATATTCAGTAGGGGATGGGGCACTTAACTACTGAATTGGAAGAATTAAAATGTAATATTCAGAAGGGGATGGAGCACTTAACTACTGAATGGGAAGAATTACAATGTAATATTCAGAAGGGGATAGAGCACTTAACTACTTAATTGGAAGAAATGAAATATAATATTCAGAAGAGGGTGGAGCACTTAGCTACTGAGATGGAAGAATGTAATATTCAGAAGGGGATGGGGCACTAAACTACTGAATAGGAAGAATTAAAATGTAATATTCAGAATTGGATGGAGCACGTAACTGCTGAATTGGAATAATTAAAATGTAATATTCAGAACAGGATTGAGCACTTTACTAAATTGGAAGAATTAAAATGTAATATTCAGAAGGGGATGGAGCACTTAACCACTGAATTGGAAGAATTAAAATGTAATATTCAGAAGGGGATGGAGCACTTAACTACTGAATTGGAAGAATTAAAATGTAATATTCAGAAGGGGATGGAGCACTTAACTACTGAATTGGAAGAATTAAAATGTAATATTCAGAAGGGGATGGAGCACTTAAATACTGAATTGGAAGAATTAAAATCTAATATTCAAAAGGGATGGAGCACTTAGCTACTGAGATGGAACAATTAAAATGTAATATTCAGAAGGGGTGGAACACTTATCTACTGAATTGGAAGATTTAAAATGTAATATTCAGAAGGAGGTGGAGCACTTAACTACTGAATTGGAAGAATTAAATTGCAATACTCAGAAGGGGATGGAGCACTTAACTACTGAATTGGAAGAATTAAAATGTAATATTCAGAAGGGGATGGAGCACTTAACTACTGAATTGGAAGAATTAAAATGTAATATTCAGAAGGGGATGGAGCACTTAACTACTGAATTGGAAGAATTAAAATGTAATATTCAGAAGTGGATGGAGCACTTAACTACTGAATTGGAAGAATTAAAATGTAATATTCAGAAGGGGATGGAGCACTTAACTACTGAATTGGAAGAATTAAAATGTAATATTCAGTAGGGGATGGAGCACTTAACCACTCAATTGGAAGAATTAAAAATTAATATTCAGAAGGGGATGCAGCACTTAACTACTGAATTGGAAGAATTAAAATCTAATATTCAGAAGGGGATGTAGCACTTAACTACTGAATTGGAAGAAATAAAATGTAATATTCAGAATGGGATGGGGCACTTAACTACTGAATTGGAAGAATTAAAATGTAATATTCAGAAGGGGGTTGTGGACTTAACTACTGAATGGGAAGAATTAAAATGTAATATTCAGAAGGGGATGGAGCACTTAGCTACTGAGATGGAAGAATTAAAATGTAATATTCAGAAGGGGTGGAACACTTAACTACTGAATTGGAAGATTTAAAATGTAAAATTCAGAAGCGGATGGAGCACTTAACTACTGAATTGGAAGAATTCAATTGTAATATTCAGTAGGGCATGGAGCACTTAACTACTGAATTTGTAGAATTAAAATGTAATATTCAGAAGGGGATGGAGCACTTAACTACTAAATTGGAAGAATTAAAATGTAATACTCAGAAGGGGATGGAGCACTTAACTACTGAATTGGAAGAATTAAAAAGTAATATTCAGAAGGGGATGGGCACTTAACTACTGAATTAGAAGAATTAAAATGTAATATTCAGAAGGGGATGGAGCACTTAACTACTGAATTGGAAGAATTAAAATGTAATATTCAGAAGGGGATGGAGCACTTAACTAATAAATTTAAAGAATTAAAATGTAATATTCAGAAGTGGATGGAGCACTTAACTACTGAATTGGAAGAATCCAAAAATAATATTGAGAATGGGATGGAGCATTTAACTACTGAATTGGAAGAATTAAAAGTAATAATCACAAGGGATGGATAACTTAACTACTGAATTGGAAGAATTAAAATGCAGTATTCAGAAGGGGTGGAACTCTGAACTACTGAATTGGAATAATTAAATTGTAATATTCAGAAAGGGATGGAGCACTTAACTACTGAATTGGAAGAATTAAAATGTAATATTCAGAAGGGGATGGAGCACTTAACTACTGAATTGGAAGAATTAAAATGTAATATTCAGAAGGGGATGAAGCACTTAACTACTGAAATGGAAGAATCAAAATATAATATGCAGAAGGGGATGGAGCACTTAAGTACTGAAGTGGAAAAATTAAATGTAATATTCAGAAGGGGATAGAGCACTTAACTACTGAATTGGAAGAATTAAAATGTAATATTCAGAAGTGGATGGAGCACTTAACTACTGAATTGGAAGAATTCAAATGTAATATTCAGAAGTGGATGGAGCACTTAACTACTGAATTGGAAGAATTAAAAGTAATAATAAAAAGGGATGGAGCACTTAACTACCGAACTGGATGAATTAAAATGTAATATACAGAAGTGAATGGAGCACTTAACTACTGAATTGGAAGAATTAAAATGTAATATTCAGAAGGGGATGGAGCACTTAACTACTGAATTGGAAGAATTAAAATGTAATATACAGAAGGAGATGGAGCACTAAACTACTGAATTAGAAGATTTACAATGTAATATTCAGAAGGGGATGGAGCACTTAACTACTGAATTGGAAGAATTAAAATCTAATATTCAGAAGGGGATGGAGCACTTAGCTACTGAGATGGAAGAATTAAAATGTAATATTCAGAAGGGGTGGAGCACTTAACTACTGAATTGGAAGAATTAAAATGTAATATTCAGAAGGGGATGGAGCACTTAACTACTGAATTGGAAGAATTAAAATGTAATATTTGAGCAATGAGACAATCAGCTTAACTACTAATTGATTTAACTATCAAGACAGTAAATAAAAAGATGGAGCACTTTACAGACTTAATTATTAAGAATTAAAGCTAATATTCAGAAACTTAACTTAGCTAATGGAACATATTCAAAAACAGATTAGAAATCACTTATGACTGATAACTTATTCACTACTTGATGGAACTAACTTGTATACTTAATTGTGCCCATTAAATTGTAAGTATGATAAATGAGCAGAATACATAACTAACTGAATCTTTTAAACTGTAAAATTATAGTATAGTGGAGAAGAATGGACATGTTTAACAAATGTAAAATAAAATAAAATAAAATAAAATGTAATATTCAGAAGGGGTGGCACACTTTACTGAATTGGAAGAATTAAAAATCTAATATTCAGAAAGAGATGGAGCACTTAACTACTGAACTGGAAGAATTAAAATCGAATATTCAGAAGGGGATGCAGCACTTACCTACTAAGATGGAAGAATTAAAATCTAATATTCAGAAGGGGATGCAGCACTTACCTACTAAGATGGAAGAATTAAAATGTAATATTCAGAAGGGGTGGAGCACTTAACTACTGAATTCGAAGAATTAAAATGTAATATTCAGAAGGGGATGGAGCACTTAACTACTGAATTGGAAGAATTAAAATGTAATATTCAGAAGGGGATGGAGCACTTAACTACTGAATTGGAAGAATTAAAATGTAATATTAAGAAGGGTTGGTGCTCTTAACTACTGAATTGGAAAAATTAAAATCTAATATTCTGATAGGGATGGAGCACTTAACTACTGAATTCGAAGAATTAAAATGTAATATTCAGAAGAGGGTGGAGCATTTAACTACTGAATTGGAAGAATTAAAATGTAATATTCAGAAGGGGATGGAGCACTTTACTGAATTGGAAGAATTAAAATGCAATATTCAGAAGGGGATGGAGCACTAAACTACTGAATTGGAAGAATTAAACTGTAATATTCAGAAAGGGATGGGGCACATAACTACTGAATTGGAAAAATTAAAATGTAATATTCTGAAGGTTGATGGGGCACTTAACTACTGATTTGGAAGAATTAAAATGTAATATTCAGAAGGGGATGGAACACTTAACTACTGAATTGGAAGAATTAAAATGTAATATTCAGAAGGGATGGAGCACTTAACTACTGAATTGGAAGAATTAAAATCTAATATTCAGAAGGGGATGCAGCACTTACCTACTGAATTGGAAGAATTAAAATCTAATACTCAGAAGGGGATGCAGCACTTACCTACTAAGATGGAAGAATTAAAATGTAATATTCAGAAGGGGTGGAGAACTTATCTACTGATTGGAAGAATTAAAATGTAATATTTAGAAGGGGATGGAGCACTTAACTACTGAATTGGAAGAATTAAAATGTAATATTCAGAAGGGGATGGAGCACTTAACTACTGAATTGGAATAATTAAAATGTAATATTCAGAAGGGGATGGGGCACTTAAATACTGAATTGGAAGAAATAAAATTTAATATTCTGAAATGGATGGGGCACTTAACTACTGAATTCGAAGAATTAAAATGTAATATTAAGAAGTGGATGGAGCACTTAACTACTGAATTGGAAGAATTAAAATGTAATATTCAGAAAGGGATGGAGCACTTAACTACTGAATTGGAAGAATTAAAATGTAATATTCAGAAGGGGATGGAGCACTTAACTACTGAATTGGAAGAATTAAAATGTAATATTCAGAAGGGGATGGAGCACTTAACTACTGAATTGGAAGAATTAAAATTAATAATCAGAAGGGATGGAGCACTTAACTACTGAATTGGAAGAATTAAAATGTAATATTCAGAAGGGGATGGAGCACTTAACTACTGAATTGGAAGAATTAAAATGTAATATTCAGAAGGGGATGGAGCACTTAACTACTGAATTGGAAGAATTAAAATGTAATATTCAGAAGGGATGGAGCACTTAACTACTGAATTGGAAGAATTAAAATGTAATATTCAGAAGGGGATGGAGCACTTAACTACTGAATTGGAAGA
Source organism: Protopterus annectens (assembly GCF_019279795.1). Taxonomy (NCBI): domain Eukaryota; kingdom Metazoa; phylum Chordata; order Ceratodontiformes; family Protopteridae; genus Protopterus; species Protopterus annectens. Next base: position 1,193,587,155 of record NC_056737.1, read on the forward strand.
ATTAAAATGTAATATTCAGAAGGGGATGGAGCACTTAACTACTGAATTGGAAGAATTAAAATGTAATATTCAGAAGGGATGGAGCACTTAACTACTGAATTGGAAGAATTAAAATGTAATATTCAGAAGGGGATGGAGCACTTAACTACTGAATTGGAAGAATTAAAATGTAATATTCAGAAGGGGATGGAGCACTTAACTACTGAATTGGAAGAATTAAAATGTAATATTCAGAAGGGGATGGAGCACTTAACTACTGAATTGGAAGAATTAAAATGTAATATTCAGAAGGGGATGGAGCACTTAACTACTGAATTGGAAGAATTAAAATGTAATATTCAGAGGGGATGGAGCACTTAACTACTGAATTGGAAGAATTAAAATGTAATATTCAGAAGGGGATGGAGCACTTAACTACTGAATTGGAAGAATTAAAATGTAATATTCAGAAGGGGATGGAGCACTTAACTACTGAATTGGAAGAATTAAAATGTAATATTCAGAAGGGGATGGAGCACTTAACTACTGAATTGGAAGAATTAAAATGTAATATTCAGAAGTTGATTTGGCACTTAACTACTGAATTGGAAGAATTAAAATGTAATATTCAGAAGGGGTGGAGCACTTAACTACTGAATTGGAAGAATTAAAATGTAATATTCAGAAGGGGATGGAGCACTTAACTACTGAATTGGAAGAATTAAAATGTAATATTCAGAAGGGGTGGAGCACTTAACTACTGAATTGGAAGAATTAAAATGTAATATTCAGAAGGGGATGGAGCACTTAACTACTGAATTGGAAGAATTAAAATGTAATATTCAGAAGAGGATGGGGCTCTTAACTACTGAATTGGAAGAATTAAAAGTAATAATCAGAAGGGATGGAGCACTTAACTACTGAACTGGAAGAATTAAAATGTAATATTCTGAAGGGATGGAGCACTTAACTACTGAATTGGAAGAATTAAAATGTAATATTCAGAAGGGGATGGAGCACTTAACTACTGAATTGGAAGAATTAAAATGTAATATTCAGAAGGGGATGGAGCACTTAACTACTGAATTGGAAGAATTAAAATGTAATATTCAGAAGGGGATGGAGCACTTAACTACTGAATTGGAAGAATTAAAATGTAATATTCAGAAGGGGATGGAGCACTTAACTACTGAATTGGAAGAATTAAAATGTAATATTCAGAAGGGGTGGAGCACTTAACTACTGAATTGGAAGATTTAAAATGTAATATTCAGAAGGAGGTGGAGCACTTAACTACTGAATTGGAAGAATTAAAATGTAATATTCAGAAGGGGATGGAGCACTTAACTACTGAATTGGAAGAATTAAAATGTAATATTCAGAAGGGGATGGAGCACTTAACTACTGAATTGGAAGAATTAAAATGTAATATTCAGAAGGGGATGGAGCACTTAACTACTGAATTGGAAGAATTAAAATGTAATATTCAGAAGGGGTGGGGCACTTAACTACTGAATTGGAAGAATTAAAATGTAATATTCAGAAGGGGTGGCGGACTTAACTACTGAATGGGAAGAATTAAAATGTAATATTCAGAAGGGGTGGAGCACTTAACTACTGAATTGGAAGAATTAAAATGTAATATTCAGAAGAGGATGGAGCACTTAACTACTGAATTGGAAGAATTAAAATGCAATATTCAGAAGGGGATGAAGCACTAAACTACTGAATTGGAAGAATTAAACTGTAACATTCAGAAAGGGATGGGGCACATAACTACTGAATTGGAAAAATTAAAATGTAATATTCTGAAGGGGATGGAGCACTTAACTACTGATTTGGAAGAATTAAAATGTAATATTCAGAAGGGGATGGAACACTTAACTACTGAATTGGAAGAATTAAAAATAATAATAAGAAGGGATGGAGCACTTAACTACTGAATTGGAAGATTTAAAAGTAATAATAAGAAGGGATGGAGCACTTAACTACCGAATTAGAAGAATTAAAATGTAATATTCAGAAGTGAATGAAGCACTTAACTACTGAATTGGAAGAATTAAAATGTAATATTCAGAAGGGGATGGAGCACTTAACTACTGAATTGGAAGAATTAAAATGTAATATTCAGAAGGGGATGGAGCACTTAACTACTGAATTGGAAGAATTAAAATGTAATATTCAGAAGGGGATGGAGCACTTAACTACTGAATTGGAAGAATTAAAATGTAATATTCAGAAGGGATGGAGCACTTAACTACTGAATTGGAAGAATTAAAATGTAATATTCAGAAGGGGTGGAGCACTTAACTACTGAATTGGAAGAATTAAAATGTAATATTCAGAAGGGGATGGAGCACTTAACTACTGAATTGGAAGAATTAAAATGTAATATTCAGAAGGGGATGGAGCACTTAACTACTGAATTGGAAGAATTAAAATGTAATATTCAGAAGGGGATGGAGCACTTAACTACTGAATTGGAAGAATTAAAATGTAATATTCAGAAGGGATGGAGCACTTAACTACTGAATTGGAAGAATTAAAATGTAATATTCAGAAGGGGATGGAGCACTTAACTACTGAATTGGAAGAATTAAAATGTAATATTCAGAAGGGGATGGAGCACTTAACTACTGAATTGGAAGAATTAAAATGTAATATTCAGAAGGGGTGGGGCACTTAACTACTGAATTGGAAGAATTAAAATGTAATATTCAGAAGTGGATGGAGCACTTAACTACTGAATTGGAAGAATTAAAATGTAATATTCAGAAGGGGTGGCGGACTTAACTACTGAATGGGAAGAATTAAAATGTAATATTCAGAAGGGGATGGAGCACTTAACTACTGAATTGGAAGAATTAAAATGTAATATTCAGAAGAGGATGGAGCACTTAACTACTGAATTGGAAGAATTAAAATGTAATATTCAGAAGGGGATGGAGCACTTAACTACTGAATTGGAAGAATTAAAATGTAATATTCAGAAGGGATGGAGCACTTAACTACTGAATTGGAAGAATTAAAATGTAATATTCAGAAGGGGATGGAGCACTTAACTACTGAATTGGAAGAATTAAAATGTAATATTCAGAAGGGGTGGAGCACTTAACTACTGAATTGGAAGAATTAAAAATTAATAATCAGAATGGATGGAGCACTTAACTACTGAATTTTAAGAATTAAAATGTAATATTCAGAAATGGCTGGGACACTTAACTATTGAATTAGAAGAATTAAAATGTAATATTCAGAATGGGATGGAGCACTTTACTGAATTGGAAGAATTAAAATGCAATATTCAGAAGGGGATGGAGCACTAAACTACTGAATTGGAAGAATTAAACTGTAACATTCAGAAAGGATGGAACACTTAACTACTGAATTGGAAGAATTAAAAATAATAATAAGAAGGGATGGAGCACTTAACTACTGAATTGGAAGAATTAAAATCTAATACTCAGAAGGGGATGCAGCACTTACCTACTAAGATGGAAGAATTAAAATGTAATATTTAGAAGGGGGTAGAGCTCTTAACTACTGAATTGGAAGAATTAAAATGTAATATTCAGAAGGGGATGGAGCACTTACCTACTGAATTGGAAGAATCAAAGGTAATAATCAGAAGGGATGGAGCACTTAACTACTGAATTGGAAGAATTAAAATGTAATATTCAGAAGTGGATGGAGCACTTAACTACTGAATTGGAAGAATTAAAATGTAATATTCAGAAGGGGATGTAGCACTTAACTACTGAACTGTAAGAATCAAAGGTAATAATCAGAAGGGATGGAGCACTTAACTACTGAATTGTAAGAATTAAAATGTAATATTCAGAAGGGATGGAACACTTAACTGTTGAATTGGAAGAATTAAAATGTAATATTCAGAGGGGATGGAGCACTTAACTACTGAATTGGAAGAATTAAAATGTAATATTCAGAAGGGGATGGAGCACTTAACTACTGAATTGGAAGAATTAAAATGTAATATTCAGAAGGGGATGGAGCACTTAACTACTGAATTGGAAGAATTAAAATGTAATATTCAGAAGGGATGGAGCACTTAACTACTGAATTGGAAGAATTAAAATGTAATATTCAGAAGGGGTGGAGCACTTAACTACTGAATTGGAAGAATTAAAATGTAATATTCAGAAGGGGATGGAGCACTTAACTACTGAATTGGAAGAATTAAAATGTAATATTCAGAAGGGGTGGAGCACTTAACTACTGAATTGGAAGAATTAAAATGTAATATTCAGAAGGGGATGGAGCACTTAACTACTGAATTGGAAGAATTAAAATGTAATATTCAGAAGGGATGGAGCACTTAACTACTGAATTGGAAGAATTAAAATGTAATATTCAGAAGGGGATGGAGCACTTAACTACTGAATTGGAAGAATTAAAATGTAATATTCAGAAGGGATGGAGCACTTAACTACTGAATTGGAAGAATTAAAATGTAATATTCAGAAGGGGATGGAGCATTTAACTACTGAATTGGAAGAATTAAAATGTAATATTCAGAAGGGAATGGAGCACTTAACTACTGAATTGGAAGAATTAAAATGTAATATTCAGAAGGGGATGGAGCACTTAACTACTGAATTGGAAGAATTAAAATGTAATATTCAGAAGGGGTGGAGCACTTAACTACTGAATTGGAAGAATTAAAATGTAATATTCAGAAGGGGATGGAGCACTTAACTACTGAATTGGAAGAATTAAAATGTAATATTCAGAAGCAGATGGAGCACTTAACTACTGAACTGGAAGAATTAAAATGTAATATTCAGAAGGGATGGAGCACTTAACTACTGAATTGGAAGAATTAAAATGTAATATTCAGAAGGGGATGGAGCACTTAACTACTGAATTGGAAGAATTAAAATGTAATATTCAGAAGGGGATGGAGCACTTAACTACTGAATTGGAAGAATTAAAATGTAATATTCAGAAGGGGATGGAGCACTTAACTACTGAATTGGAAGAATTAAAATGTAATATTCAGAAGCAGATGGAGCACTTAACTACTGAATTGGAAGAATTAAAATGTAATATTCAGAAGGGGTGGAGCACTTAACTACTGAATTGGAAGAATTAAAATGTAATATTCAGAAGGGGATGGAGCACTTAACTACTGAATTGGAAGAATTAAAATGTAATATTCAGAAGGGGATGGAGCACTTAACTACTGAATTGGAAGAATTAAAATGTAATATTCAGAAGGGGATGGAGCACTTAACTACTGAATTGGAAGAATTAAAATGTAATATTCAGAAGGGATGGAGCACTTAACTACTGAATTGGAAGAATTAAAATGTAATATTCAGAAGGGGATGGAGCACTTAACTACTGAATTGGAAGAATTAAAATGTAATATTCAGAAGGGGATGGAGCACTTAACTACTGAATTGGAAGAATTAAAATGTAATATTCAGAAGGGATGGAGCACTTAACTACTGAATTGGAAGAATTAAAATGTAATATTCAGAAGGGGTGGAGCACTTAACTACTGAATTGGAAGAATTAAAATGTAATATTCAGAAGGGGATGGAGCACTTAACTACTGAATTGGAAGAATTAAAATGTAATATTCAGAAGGGATGGAGCACTTAACTACTGAATTGGAAGAATTAAAATGTAATATTCAGAAGGGGATGGAGCACTTAACTACTGAATTGGAAGAATTAAAATGTAATATTCAGAAGGGATGGAGCACTTAACTACTGAATTGGAAGAATTAAAATGTAATATTCAGAAGGGGATGGAGCACTTAACTACTGAATTGGAAGAATTAAAATGTAATATTCAGAAGGGGATGGAGCACTTAACTACTGAATTGGAAGAATTAAAATGTAATATTCAGAAGGGGATGGAGCACTTAACTACTGAATTGGAAGAATTAAAATGTAATATTCAGAAGGGGATGGAGCACTTAACTACTGAATTGGAAGAATTAAAATGTAATATTCAGAAGGGGTGGAGCACTTAACTACTGAATTGGAAGAATTAAAATGTAATATTCAGAAGGGATGGAGCACTTAACTACTGAATTGGAAGAATTAAAATGTAATATTCAGAAGGGGATGGAGCACTTAACTACTGAATTGGAAGAATTAAAATGTAATATTCAGAAGGGATGGAGCACTTAACTACTGAATTGGAAGAATTAAAATGTAATATTCAGAAGGGGATGGAGCACTTAACTACTGAATTGGAAGAATTAAAATGTAATATTCAGAAGGGGATGGAGCACTTAACTACTGAATTGGAAGAATTAAAATGTAATATTCAGAAGGGGATGGAGCACTTAACTACTGAATTGGAAGAATTAAAATGTAATATTCAGAAGGGATGGAGCACTTAACTACTGAATTGGAAGAATTAAAATGTAATATTCAGAAGGGGATGGAGCACTTAACTACTGAATTGGAAGAATTAAAATGTAATATTCAGAAGGGGATGGAGCACTTAACTACTGAATTGGAAGAATTAAAATGTAATATTCAGAAGGGGATGGAGCACTTAACTACTGAATTGGAAGAATTAAAATGTAATATTCAGAAGGGGATGGAGCACTTAACTACTGAATTGGAAGAATTAAAATGTAATATTCAGAAGGGGTGGGGCACTTAACTACTGAATTGGAAGAATTAAAATTTAATATTCTGAAATGGATGGGACACTTAACTATTGAATTAGAAGAATTAAAATGTAATATTCAGACGGGGTGGAACACTTATCTACTGAATTGGAAGAATTAAAATGTAATAATCAGAAGGGATGGAGCACTTAACTACTGAATTGTAAGAATTAAAATGTAATATTCAGAAGGGATGGAGCACTTAACTACTGAATTGGAAGAATTAAAATGTAATATTCAGAAGGGATGGAGCACTTAACTACTGAATTGGAAGAATTAAAATGTAATATTCAGAAGGGGATGGAGCACTTTACTGAATTGGTAGAATAAAAATTTAATATTCAGAAGTAGATGGAGCACTTAACTACTGAATTGGAAAAATTAAAATGTAATATTCAGAATGGGATGGAGCACTAAACTACTGAATTGGAACAATTAAAATGTAATATTCAGAAGGGATGGAGCACTTAACTACTGAATTGGAAGAATTAAAATGTAATATTCAGAAGGGGTGGAGCACTTAACTACTGAATTGGAAGAATTAAAATGTAATATTCAGAATGGGATGGAGCACTTTACTGAATTGGAAGAATCAAAATGCAATATTCAGAAGGGGATGGAGCACTAAACTACTGAATTGGAAGAATTAAACTGTAATATTCAGAATAGGATGGGGCACATAACTACTGAATTGGAAAAATTAAAATGTAATATTCAGAAGGGGTGGAGAACTTATCTACTGATTGGAAGAATTAAAATGTAATACTTAGAAGGGGGCAGAGCTCTTAACTACTGAATTGGAAGAATTAAAATGTAATATTCAGAAGGGGATGGAGCACTTAACTACTGAATTGGAAGAATTAAAAGTAATATTCAGAAGGGATGGAGCACTTAACTACTGAATTGGAAGAATTAAAATGTAATATTCAGAAGGGGATGGAGCACTTAACTACTGAATTGGAAGAATTAAAATGTAATATTCAGAAGGGGATGGAGCACTTAACTACTGAATTGGAAGAATTAAAATGTAATATTCAGAAGGGGATGGAGCACTTAACTACTGAATTGGAAGAATTAAAATGTAATATTCAGAAGGGGATGGAGCACTTAACTACTGAATTGGAAGAATTAAAATGTAATATTCAGAAGGGGATGGAGCACTTAACTACTGAATTGGAAGAATTAAAATGTAATATTCAGAAGCAGATGGAGCACTTAACTACTGAACTGGAAGAATTAAAATGTAATATTCAGATGGGGAGGGGCACTTAACTACTGAATTAGAAGAATTAAAATCTAATATTCAGAAGGGGATGGAGGACTTAACTACTGAATGGGAAGAATTAAAATGTAATATTCAGAAGGGGATGGAGCACTTAACTACTGAATTGGAAGAATTAAAATGTAATATTCAGAAGGGATGGAGCACTTAACTACTGAATTGGAAGAATTAAAATGTAATATTCAGAAGGGGATGGAGCACTTAACTACTGAATTGGAAGAATTAAAATGTAATATTCAGAAGGGGATGGAGCACTTAACTACTGAATTGGAAGAATTAAAATGTAATATTCAGAAGGGGTGGAGCACTTAACTACTGAATTGGAAGAATTAAAATGTAATATTCAGAAGGGGATGGAGCACTTAACTACTGAATTGGAAGAATTAAAATGTAATATTCAGAAGTGGATGGAGCACTTAACTACTGAATTGGAAGAATTAAAATGTAATATTCAGAAGGGATGGAGCACTTAACTACTGAATTGGAAGAATTAAAATGTAATATTCAGAAGGGATGGAGCACTTAACTACTGAATTGGAAGAATTAAAATGTAATAATCAGAAGGGATGGAGCACTTAACTACTGAATTGGAAGAATTAAAATGTAATATTCAGAAGGGGATGGAGCACTTAACTACTGAATTGGAAGAATTAAAATGTAATATTCAGAAGGGGATGGAGCACTTAACTACTGAATTGGAAGAATTTAAATGTCATATTCAGAAGGGGATGGAGCACTTAACTACTGAATTGGAAGAATTAAAATGTAATATTCAGAATGGGATGGAGCACTTAACTACTGAATTGGAAGAATTAAAATGTAATATTCAGAAGGGGATGGAGCACTTAACTACTGAATTGGAAGAATTAAAATGTAATATTCAGAAGTGGATGGAGCACTTAACTACTGAATTGGAAGAATTAAAATGTAATATTCAGAAATGGATGGGACACTTAACTATTGAATTAGAAGAATTAAAATTTAATATTAAGAAGTGGATGGAGCACTTAACTACTGAATTGGAAGAATTAAAATGTAATATTCAGATGGGATGGGGCACTTAACTACTGAATTGGAAGAATTAAAATGTAATATTCAGAAGGGGATGGAGCACTTAACTACTGAATTGGAAGAATTAAAATGTAATATTCAGAAGGGGTGGAGCACTTATTTACTGAATTGGAAGAATTAAAATGCAATATTCAGAAGGGGATGGAGCACTTAACTACTGAATTGGAAGAATTAAAATGTAATATTCAGAAGGGATGGAGCACTTAACTACTGAATTGGAAGAAATAAAATTTAATATTCTGAAATGGATGGGGCACTTAACTACTGAATTCGAAGAATTAAAATGTAATATTAAGAAGTGGATGGAGCACTTAACTACTGAATTGGACGAATTAAAATCTAATATTCTGATTGGGATGGAGCACTTAACTACTGAATTGGAAGAATTAAAATGTAATATTCAGAAGGGGATGGAGCACTTAACTACTGAATTGGAAGAATTAAAATGTAATATTCAGAAGGGGATGGAGCACTTAACTACTGAATTGGAAGAATTAAAATGTAATATTCAGAAGGGGATGGAGCACTTAACTACTGAATTGGAAGAATTAAAATGTAATATTCAGAAGGGGATGGAGCACTTAACTACTGAATTGGAAGAATTAAAATGTAATATTCAGAAGGGGTGGAGCACTTAACTACTGAATTGGAAGAATTAAAATGTAATATTCAGAAGGGGATGGAGCACTTAACTACTGAATTGGAAGAATTAAAATGTAATATTCAGAAGGGGATGGAGCACTTAACTACTGAATTGGAAGAATTAAAATGTAATATTCAGAAGGGGATGGGGCACTTAACTACTGAATTGGAAGAAATAAAATTTAATATTCTGAAATGGATGGGGCACTTAACTACTGAATTCGAAGAATTAAAATTTAATATTAAGAAGTGGATGGAGCACTTAACTACTGAATTGGAAGAATTAAAATGTAATATTCAGAAGGGGATGGAGCACTTAACTACTGAATTGGAAGAATTAAAATGTAATATTCAGAAGTTGATTTGGCACTTAACTACTGAATTGGAAGAATTAAAATTTAATATTCAGAAGTGGATGGAGCACTTAACTACTGAATTGGAAGAATTAAAATGTAATATTCAGAAGGGGATGGAGCACTTAACTACTGAATTGGAAGAATTAAAATGTAATATTCAGAAGGGATGGAGCACTTAACTACTGAATTGGAAGAATTAAAATGTAATATTCAGAAGGGGATGGAGCACTTAACTACTGAATTGGAAGAATTAAAATCTAATATTCAGAAGGATGGGGCACTTAACTACTGAATTGGAAGAATTAAAATGTAATATTCAGAAGGGGTGGCGGACTTAACTACTGAATTGGAAGAATTAAAATGTAATATTCAGAAGGGGATGGAGCACTTCACTACTGAATTGGGAGAAGTAAAATGTAATATTCAAAAGGGAATGGAACACTTAACTACTGAATTGGAAGAATTAAAATGTAATATTCAGAGGGGATGGAGCACTTAACTACTGAATTGGAAGAATTAAAATGTAATATTCAGAGGGGATGGAGCACTAAACTACTGAATTGGAAGAATTAAAATGTAATATTCAGAAGGGGATGGAGCACTTAATCAATGAATTGGAAGACTTCAAATGTAATATTCAGAAGGGGATGGAGCACTTAACTACTGAATTGGAAGAATTAAAATGTAATATTCAGAAGGGGATGGAGCACTTAACTACTGAATTGGAAGAATTAAAATGTAATATTCAGAAGGGGATGGAGCACTTAACTACTGAATTGGAAGAATTAAAATGTAATATTCAGAAGGGGTGGAGCACTTAACTACTGAATTGGAAGAATTAAAATGTAATATACAGAAGGGATGTAGCACTTAACTACTGAATTGGAAGATTTAAAATGTAATATTCAGAAGAGAATGGAGCACTTAACTACCGAATTAGAAGAATTAAAATGTAATATTCAGAAGTGAATGAAGCACTTAACTACTGAATTGGAAGAATTAAAATGTAATATTCAGAAGGAGATGGAGCACTTAACTACTGAATTGGAAGAATTAAAATGTAATATTCAGAAGGGGATGGAGCACTTAACTACTGAATTGGAAGAATTAAAATGTAATATTCAGAAGGGGATGGAGCACTTAACTACTGAATTGGAAGAATTAAAATGTAATATTCAGAAGGGGATGGAGCACTTAACTACTGAATTGGAAGAATTAAAATGTAATATTCAGAAGGGGATGGAGCACTTAACTACTGAATTGGAAGAATTAAAATGTAATATTCAGAAGGGATGGAGCACTTAACTACTGAATTGGAAGAATTAAAATGTAATATTCAGAAGGGGATGGAGCACTTAACTACTGAATTGGAAGAATTAAAATGTAATATTCAGAAGGGGATGGAGCACTTAACTACTGAATTGGAAGAATTAAAATGTAATATTCAGAAGGTATGGAGCACTTAACTACTGAATTGGAAGAATTAAAATGTAATATTCAGAAGGGGTGGAGCACTTAACTACTGAATTGGAAGAATTAAAATGTAATATTCAGAAGGGGATGGAGCACTTAACTACTGAATTGGAAGAATTAAAATGTAATATTCAGAAGGGGATGGAGCACTTAACTACTGAATTGGAAGAATTAAAAGTAATAATAAGAAGGGATGGAGCACTTAACTACCGAATTAGAAGAATTAAAATGTAATATTCAGAAGTGAATGAAGCACTTAACTACTGAATTGCAAGAATTAAAATGTAATATTCAGAGGGGACGGAGCACTAAACTACTGAATTGGAAGAATTAAAATGTAATATTCAGAAGGGGATGGAGCACTTAACTACTGAATTGGAAGAATTAAAATGTAATATTCAGAAGCAGATGGAGCACTTAACTACTGAACTGGAAGAATTAAAATGTAATATTCAGAAGGGGATGGAGCACTTAACTACTGAATTGGAAGAATTAAAATGTAATATTCAGAAGGGATGGAGCACTTAACTACTGAATTGGAAGAATTAAAATGTAATATTCAGAAGGGGATGGAGCACTTAACTACTGAATTGGAAGAATTAAAATGTAATATTCAGAAGGGGATGGAGCACTTAACTACTGAATTGGAAGAATTAAAATGTAATATTCAGAAGGGGATGGAGCACTTAACTACTGAATTGGAAGAATTAAAATGTAATATTCAGAAGGGGATGGAGCACTTAACTACTGAATTGGAAGAATTAAAATGTAATATTCAGAAGGGGATGGAGCACTTAACTACTGAATTGGAAGAATTAAAATGTAATATTCAGAAGGGGATGGAGCACTTAACTACTGAATTGGAAGAATTAAAATGTAATATTCAGAAGGGATGGAGCACTTAACTACTGAATTGGAAGAATTAAAATGTAATATTCAGAAGGGGATGGAGCACTTAACTACTGAATTGGAAGAATTAAAATGTAATATTCAGAAGGGGATGGAGCACTTAACTACTGAATTGGAAGAATTAAAATGTAATATTCAGAAGGGATGGAGCACTTAACTACTGAATTGGAAGAATTAAAATGTAATATTCAGAAGGGGATGGAGCACTTAACTACTGAATTGGAAGAATTAAAATGTAATATTCAGAAGGGGATGGAGCACTTAACTACTGAATTGGAAGAATTAAAATGTAATATTCAGAAGGGATGGAGCACTTAACTACTGAATTGGAAGAATTAAAATGTAATATTCAGAAGGGGATGGAGCACTTAACTACTGAATTGGAAGAATTAAAATGTAATATTCAGAAGGGATGGAGCACTTAACTACTGAATTGGAAGAATTAAAATGTAATATTCAGAAGGGGATGGAGCACTTAACTACTGAATTGGAAGAATTAAAATGTAATATTCAGAAGGGGATGGAGCACTTAACTACTGAATTGGAAGAATTAAAATGTAATATTCAGAAGGGATGGAGCACTTAACTACTGAATTGGAAGAATTAAAATGTAATATTCAGAAGGGGATGGAGCACTTAACTACTGAATTGGAAGAATTAAAATGTAATATTCAGAAGGGATGGAGCACTTAACTACTGAATTGGAAGAATTAAAATGTAATATTCAGAAGGGGATGGAGCACTTAACTACTGAATTGGAAGAATTAAAATGTAATATTCAGAAGGGGATGGAGCACTTAACTACTGAATTGGAAGAATTAAAATGTAATATTCAGAAGGGATGGAGCACTTAACTACTGAATTGGAAGAATTAAAATGTAATATTCAGAAGGGGATGGAGCACTTAACTACTGAATTGGAAGAATTAAAATGTAATATTCAGAAGGGGTGGAGCACTTAACTACTGAATTGGAAGAATTAAAATGTAATATTCAGAAGGGGATGGAGCACTTAACTACTGAATTGGAAGAATTAAAATGTAATATTCAGAAGGGATGGAGCACTTAACTACTGAATTGGAAGAATTAAAATGTAATATTCAGAAGGGGATGGAGCACTTAACTACTGAATTGGAAGAATTAAAATGTAATATTCAGAAGGGGATGGAGCACTTAACTACTGAATTGGAAGAATTAAAATGTAATATTCAGAAGGGATGGAGCACTTAACTACTGAATTGGAAGAATTAAAATGTAATATTCAGAAGGGGATGGAGCACTTAACTACTGAATTGGAAGAATTAAAATGTAATATTCAGAAGGCGATGGAGCACTTAACTACTGAATTGGAAGAATTAAAATGTAATATTCAGAAGGGGATGGAGCACTTAACTACTGAATTGGAAGAATTAAAATGTAATATTCAGAAGGGGATGGAGCACTTAACTACTGAATTGGAAGAATTAAAATGTAATATTCAGAAGGGGATGGAGCACTTAACTACTGAATTGGAAGAATTAAAATGTAATATTCAGAAGGGGATGGAGCACTTAACTACTGAATTGGAAGAATTAAAATGTAATATTCAGAAGAGGGTGGAGCACTTAACTACTGAATTAGAAGAATTAAAATGTAATATTCAGAGGGGATGGAGCACTTAACTACTGAATTGGAAGAATTAAAATGTAATATTCAGAAGGGGATGGAGCACTTAACTACTGAATTGGAAGAATTAAAATGTAATATTCAGAAGGATGGAGCACTTAACTACAGAATTGGAAGAACTTCAATGGCATATTCACAAGGGGTGGGACACATAACTACTGAATTGGAACAATTAAAATGTAATACTCAGAAGGTGATGGAGCACTTAACTACTGAATTGGAAGAATTAAAATGTAATATTCAGAAGGGGATGGAGCACTTAACTACTGAATTGGAAGAATTAAAATGTAATATTCGGAAGGGATGGAGCACTTAACTACTGAATTGGAAGAATTAAAATGTAATATTCAGAAGGGGATGGAGCACTTAACTACTGAATTGGAAGAATTAAAATGTAATATTCAGAAGGGATGGAGCACTTAACTACTGAATTGGAAGAATTAAAATGTAATATTCAGAAGGGGATGGAGCACTTAACTACTGAATTGGAAGAATTAAAATGTAATATTCAGAAGGGATGGAGCACTTAACTACTGAATTGGAAGAATTAAAATGTAATATTCAGAAGGGGATGGAGCACTTAACTACTGAATTGGAAGAATTAAAATGTAATATTCAGAAGGGGATGGAGCACTTAACTACTGAATTGGAAGAATTAAAATGTAATATTCAGAAGGGGATGGAGCACTTAACTACTGAATTGGAAGAATTAAAATGTAATATTCAGAAGGGGATGGAGCACTTAACTACTGAATTGGAAGAATTAAAATGTAATATTCAGAAGGGGATGGAGCACTTAACTACTGAATTGGAAGAATTAAAATGTAATATTCAGAGGATGGAGCACTTAACTACTGAATTGGAAGAATTAAAATGTAATATTCAGAAGGGGATGGAGCACTTAACTACTGAATTGGAAGAATTAAAATGTAATATTCAGAAGGGGATGGAGCACTTAACTACTGAATTGGAAGAATTAAAATGTAATATTCAGAAGGGGATGGAGCACTTAACTACTGAATTGGAAGAATTAAAATGTAATATTCAGAAGGGGATGGAGCACTTAACTACTGAATTGGAAGAATTAAAATGTAATATTCAGAAGGGGATGGAGCACTTAACTACTGAATTGGAAGAATTAAAATGTAATATTCAGAAGGGATGGAGCACTTAACTACTGAATTGGAAGAATTAAAATGTAATATTCAGAAGGGGATGGAGCACTTAACTACTGAATTGGAAGAATTAAAATGTAATATTTAGAAGGGGGTAGAGCTCTTAACTACTGAATTGGAAGAATTAAAATGTAATATTCAGAAGTGGATGGAGCACTTAACTACTGAATTGGAAGAATTAAAATGTAATATTCAGAAGGGGATGGAGCACTTAACTACTGAATTGGAAGAATTAAAATGTAATATTCAGAAGTGGATGGGGCACTCAACTACTGAATTGGAAGAATTAAAATGTAATATTCAGAAGGGGATGGAGCACTTAACTACTGAATTGGAAGAATTAAAATGTAATATTCAGAAGGGGATGGAGCACTTAACTACTGAATTGGAAGAATTAAAATGTAATATTCAGAAGGGGATGGAGCACTTAACTACTGAATTGGAAGAATTAAAATGTAATATTCAGAAGTGGATGGAGCACTTAACTACTGAATTGGAAGAATTAAAATGTAATATTCAGAAGGGGATGGAGCACTTAACTACTGAATTGGAAGAATTCAAATGTAATATTCAGAAGGGGATGTAGCACTTAACTACTGAACTGTAAGAATCAAAGGTAATAATCAGAAGGGATGGAGCACTTAACTACTGAATTGTAAGAATTAAAATGTAATATTCAGAAGGGGATGGAACACTTAACTACTGAATTGGAAGAATTAAAATGTAATATTCAGAAGGGGTGGAGCACTTAACTACTGAATTGGAAGAATTAAAATGTAATATTCAGAAGGGGATGGAGCACTTAACTACTGAATTGGAAGAATTAAAATGTAATATTCAGAAGGGGATGGAGCACTTAACTACTGAATTGGAAGAATTAAAATGTAATATTCAGAAGGGATGGAGCACTTAACTACTGAATTGGAAAAATTAAAATGTAATATTCAGAAGGGATGGAGCACTTAACTACTGAATTGGAAGAATTAAAATGTAATATTCAGAAGGGATGGAGCACTTAACTACTGAATTGGAAGAATTAAAATGTAATATTCAGAAGGGATGGAGCACTTAACTACTGAATTGGAAGAATTAAAATGTAATATTCAGAAGGGGATGGAGCACTTAACTACTGAATTGGAAGAATTAAAATGTAATATTCAGAAGGGGATGGAGCACTTAACTACTGAATTGGAAGAATTAAAATGTAATATTCAGAAGGGGATGGAGCACTTAACTACTGAATTGGAAGAATTAAAATGTAATATTCAGAAGGGGATGGAGCACTTAACTACTGAATTGGAAGAATTAAAATGTAATATTCAGAAGGGATGGAGCACTTAACTACTGAATTGGAAGAATTAAAATGTAATATTCAGAAGGGGATGGAGCACTTAACTACTGAATTGGAAGAATTAAAATGTAATATTCAGAAGGGGATGGAGCACTTAACTACTGAATTGGAAGAATTAAAATGTAATATTCAGAAGGGGTGGAGCACTTAACTACTGAATTGGAAGAATTAAAATGTAATATTCAGAAGGGGATGGAGCATTTAACTACTGAATTGGAAAAATTAAAATGTAATATTCAGAAGGGAATGGAGCACTTAACTATTGAATTGGAAGAATTAAAATGTAATATTCAGAAGGGGATGGAGCACTTAACTACTGAATAGGAAGAATTAAAATGTAAAATTCAGAAGGGGATATAGCTTTTAACTACTGAACTGGAAGAATTAAAATGTAATATTCAGATGGAGCACTTAACTACTGAATTGGAAGAATTAAAATCTAATATTCAGAAGGGGAAGGAGCACTTAACTACTGAATTGGAAGAATTCAAATCTAATATTCAGAAGGGATGGAGCACTTAACTACTGAATTGGAAGAATTAAAATGTAATATTCAGAAGGGGATGGAGCACTTAACTACTGAATTGGAAGAATTCAAATGTAATATTCAGAAGGGATGGAGCACTTAACTACAGAATTGGAAGAATTAAAATGTAATATTCAGAAGGGGATGGAGCACTTAACTACTGAATTGGAAGAATTAAAATGTAATATTCAGAAGGGATGGAGCACTTAACTACTGAATTGGAAGAATTAAAATGTAATATTCAGAAGGGGATGGAGCACTTAACTACTGAATTGGAAGAATTAAAATGTAATATTAAGAAGGGATGGAGCACTTAACTACTGAATTGCAAGAATTAAAATGTAATATTCAGAAGGGGATGGAGCACTTAACTACTGAATTGGAAGAATTAAAATGTAATATTCAGAAGGGGTGGAGCACTTAACTACTGAATTGGAAGAATTAAAATGTAATATTCAGAAGGGGATGGAGCACTTAACTACTGAATTGGAAGAATTAAAATGTAATATTCAGAAGGGGATGGAGCACTTAACTACTGAATTGGAAGAATCAAAATGCAATATTCAGAAGGGGATGGAGCACTAAACTACTGAATTGGAAGAATTAAACTGTAATATTCAGAATAGGATGGGGCACATAACTACTGAATTGGAAAAAATAAAATGTAATATTCTGAAGGGGATGGGGCACTTAACTACTGATTTGGAAGAATTAAAATGTAATATTCAGAAGGGGATGGAGCACTTAACTACTGAATTGGAAGAATTAAAATGTAATATTCAGAAGGGAATGGAGCACTTAACTACTGAATTGGAAGAATTAAAATGTAATATTCAGATGGGGTGGAACACTTAACTACTGAATTGGAAGAATTAAAATGTAATATTCAGAAGGGGATGGAGCACTTAACTACTGAATTGGAAGAATTAAAATGTAATATTCAGAAGGGGATGGAGCACTTAACTACTGAATTGGAAGAATTAAAATGTAATATTCAGAAGGGATGGAGCACTTAACTACTGAATTGGAAGAATTAAAATGTAATATTCAGAAGTGGATGGAGCACTTAACTACTGAATTGGAAGAATTAAAATGTAATATTCAGAACGGATGGAGCACTTAACTACTGAATTGGAAGAATTAAAATGTAATATTCAGAAGGTGATGGAGCACTTAACTACTGAAT